>NW_026125981.1:290000-437500 GCF_943737965.1 Phodopus roborovskii | reverse complement strand
TTGAGTCACTTATGTGTCCTGTCATATCATCTGCAAATAAAGGTATTTTGACTTCTTCCATTCCAATATGAATCCTTTGATCTCCTTCAGTTGCCTTATTGCTCAGCTAAGGCTTCAAATAGTATATTGAATAGGCATGGAACAACCTTGTCTTGTTCCTGATTTTGGTGGAATTGCTTTAAGTTTCTCTCCATTTAATTTGATGTTGGCTAAGGGCTTACTGTAAATGACCGTCACAATGTTGAGGTATGTTCCCTGTATCCCTAATCTCTCTGGGACTTTTATCATGAAGAGGTGTTGGATTTTATCAAAGACCTTTTCTGTGTCTAATGAGATGATCATGAATCCTTTTTTATTCTTCCCCACCAGAATAAAACCAATCCTTCCTACTTTTTAAATGACATTCTATTCTATTTATTTATTTATTTATTTATTTATTTGGGAGCACAAGTGCTACAGTGGTGCATGTACAGGTCAGACAACAGCTTATGAGAATAAATTCTGCTTCCACCATGTAAGTCCCAAGGATGAAACTCAGGTCATCAGGCTTGGACAGGTGCTCTTACCCACTGAGCTGTTTCAATGACTCTCATTTCTTGTTTTTTTTTTTTTTTTTTTTTTTTTTTTATGGAAATGTTGAAGTAAATGAAGCCTCTCTGTGCCTGTGTCTGTTTGTCTATGTGTCTATGTGTCTGCCTGTGTCTGTGTGTTTGTGTCTTTGTGTCTGTATCTGTGTGTCTGCCTGTGTCTGTGTGTTTGTGTCTTTGTCCCTCTCTCTCTCCTGGATTCACATTTGTGTGACTCATTTAACGATTCAGAATCCTACTTTGTAAAACCTAGACTGGCCTGGGCTGGAAGAATACATCCTCCCCTTACCACAGAGAGGAGCTAGAGGGTGAGGCTGAGAAAGCATATTTTGTAGACAAACATGTGTTATGCTTCCCTCCACACTCATTTATAACTTATTTCATTCAAATAACAATGTTGTTGAAAATTATTTTTCACAGCAATAGTGTTTCATGTATGTTCTTTAAAAAAACACACAACTTATTTATGCTCACTTTACCTGTGTACATCTGCACGTTCATGTATGTACCATGTTTATACAGTGTCCAACAAGGTTAGAAGAAGGTGTCATATGCCCTGGAACTGGAGTTATGGATGGTTATAAGCCCCAATGTGGGTGCTGGGAATCGACCCTGATCTTCTGCAAGAACAATGAGTGTGCTCTTTACTAATGAGCTATCTCTCTAGCCCCTCATGTATCTTCAAGTCTCTGTTGTGTTTTATGTAGTTGGATATAGCAGTGATCATGATGTATCTTGTCTTTCAAAGCATGATGATATGCTGTCTATGCCCAATATCTTCTATTAGCATATTCCTATCCACAGAATTTACAGGTAAGTGACCTATACCTGCCTGTTGGTGGGTAGTAAATGCCCTCTTGCAGAGTGATGGGGACACTTGTTTTTCTCCTGCTTCTCTTTAGCTTAGAGGTTCTCAAGTGTGAGTTGCAACCCCTTTGGGCATCAAATGACTCTTTTACAATGGTCACATATCAGATACCCTGCATATCAGATATTTACATTACGATTCATAACAGTAGCAAAAATACAGCTATGGAAGTAGCAATGAAATAATTTTATGGTTAGGAGTCCCTACAACATGAGGAACTGTATTAAAGGGTCACAGTATTAGTAAGGTTGAGGACCACTGCTTTAGTTGGATCCCCACCTCCTCTAGACCTAGAACTTCAGCCTTGAACAAAGATGGAAATTTCTGGAGCCTAGCTCTTTTCTCTTTTCGATCCACCTCTGCCTCTGTCTTGGCAAATGTTGGCATCTAATTTCTCCACAGGCACTCACTGACTGCGTTCATGGGAGTAGAAAATCACTCACAAGTAAGGGGGACCCCTTTGAGACAGAACAGTGATCCTGGATGATGGCAAACAGGAGACCTGTTCTTAAGAAGGCCCCTCATTAAATTAGGATCAGCCCTGCAATGCCAGTACAGTGCCTACCCCCAAGAAGCTCAAGTTTCTAGCTTCATTCCAGGTAGTGACTCCTCCAATTCTCTTCAGGCTATCCTACCTCTGCCTAGGACAATAAAGGGTACTTGGGTTCGCCATCAATAGGTCCTGTCAGACAAGCCATGTGTACCATTCCAGGTTCTGGCAGGAAACAGATGGTGCCCTCTGATTGGGTAAAATGAGAAGAGTTAAATAAAGAGACTATTTACGAAGGCAGATCAGGGTGTGTGGAAGCCATAGGCCAGAAAGAGTAAAAGAAGGAAGCAATTACTGGATGAGAAAAAGAGAGAGGGGGAGGGAGGGAGGTAGTCCTGTGAAGAGGGCCTCCTGACAACACTTTTGGTTCAAGGCTGTAGCTCGCTAGCCCTCAAGGAGGCATTTGGGGGAAGTAAATATGCTGACCTCTTTCCTCTCAGCCTCCTGCCTCCTCCTAGTGGTGGCCAGGGTCATCTGGAGGGTAGAGGGCAAAGGAACTCTATAATGGAGTCGATTAAGGCCTAACAGAGCAGATGAAAAAGGGTGGCATAGGTCTGTAGGAACAAAAGGCAGCCAAGTTGGGAGATATACAGCTGTGTGATGGGAGATGTCATTCTGTACATGTTTCTCTTATTGGTTAATGAATAAAGCCCTGTTGGCCAATATATTGAGAAGACCAGGAGACAAGAAGGATTCTGGGAGAGATAGTAAAGAGGAGTCAAGATGTAGGCCATGAGAGGAATAAGAGGTCCGAACTCTCTAGCTGGTAAGACCACGTGGAGACACTTAGATTGATAGAAATGAGTTAATAGCTAAGACAGAGCTAGCCAATAAGAAGCTCTAGCCATTGGCCAACAGCCTTATAACTAGTAGAGTCTGTGTGTGTTGTTTTGGGACTGACGTGACTCTGGGACCAGGCTGGTGAGAAAGTGCTCGTAATAGCTGTGGTCCTTGCCCAGAGCTGTTGCTCTCAGCACTCCTGGGGAGTCTTTTTGTTGTTTTGATTTTGCTTTTACAAGAGAGGGTTTCTCTGTGTAACAGCCTTGGCTCTCCTGGAACTCACTCTGTAGACCAGGCTGGCCTTGAACTAACAGACATCTGCCTGCCTTTGCCTCCTGAGTGCTGGGATTAAAGAGGTGTGCCACCATGCCCGGCTGGCAGTTAGTCTTTCTATCAGGAGATTTGCACTCCGTCTCTTAGGATCTACAAAAGGCAGTTGCATTGGTTACTTCTCTGTCGCTGTGATGACATACCCTGATGAAAGCAAGTTTGGGAAGGAAGGGCTTATTTTGGCACACGGAAGGTACAGTCTGTGACAGTGGGGAGGGTGTGGGAATAGGAGATTGAAGCAGTGGGGGAAAGAGAATGATAAATGTTAGGGCTCAGCTCCATTTCTCCTTTTTTATGCAGTTCTGTACTCAAGCCTAGGGAATGTGCTGCCCGCTTTTAACAAATCCTTCACTGGCATGGCCAGAGACCCACCTCCTGGGTGAATCCTAGATCTCGTCAAGTTGATAGTTGAGATGAATCATCCCAGGAGTGTGACCTATGACAGAAGGCATGTTCTGAGTCCCAGCCTTTAGACAGATGGCTAGTTTCCTGCACCTACCCTGCCAGCTCTGTCTCTTTTCTTCCCTGCTATGCCCTGAACAGCTAGCTGCCCCTACAGATGGGTTGCCAGACACCTCTGACATGGCCAATCCACAGGATCACACTATATCTTTTCTTCATATTTCCCATGGCCACCAGAAGTCAGAACATACTTCCCCAAGTCTGTGGAGACTTCGTATAGACTGGAGGCCCCACTATGCTCACTCCATGGCATGTTCCATATGGCCTCTGCTCTGTGTTCCTTTGGCCAGTTCACGTCCTCTTTATTCCTAGCCTGCCATGTGCAGCTCACTACAATAGAACGATTCCCCTTTTAACATAAAATGTGGGACAATGAGATGGCTCAGTAGGTAAAGGGGCTTGCTGCCAAGCCCTATGGCTTGTATGATGATCAGGGTGGCCCTCTAAATAACACAAGAAACTTAAAAATCATAAGAAAAACAAATCCCACCAATCCCTGAGGTTCCTGAGCATAAAACCTCACCAATCCCAAACCACCATAGAAAGCTTTGCCCTGTCCCTAAGGAATCCTATATAAGCTCTGTATCTTATTCAGTTTGCTTGCCTCTCACCCCAGAGGCAGCCACCTTCTTGGTTTCTTCCCTTCCGATAAATCTCTTGAATGGAGTTTGCTTGGCACTTCTTTCCCCTGAGGGGAGCAGAGAAGTAACACCCTTGGGGGAAGCACAGCAGACCAGAACTGAAAGACTTTGGCTGAGGAAACCTTCCCCCAGGGGAGCAGAGCTGTTACACTCCAGGGGACCCAAACAGAGCTAACACTTTTGCCTGGGCAGAGTTGTTATACTGGGGACCCCTTTCCCTGGAGCAGAACTGTTAAGCTGCTGCACTTATAGTGACTTTGTGGTATTCCTTGGCTCCTGACTGCCAGGATCCCTTTCCATCGAGTTGCAATGCTTACAGCTGCCAAACTTGACGACCTGAGTTTTATCCCCAGGGCCCACAAGATGAAAGGAGAGAATTGACTTCTGAAAGTTTCCTCTGCCATCCACTCAAGTGCCATGGCACTTGTATGCTCATAAATATATGCACACAAAATAAATTTAAACAAACATGTAAAAGGGAGGCTAGAGAAATGGCTCAGTAGTTAAGAGGACTTGCTGTTCTTGCAGAAGTTGAGGGTTCACTTCCCAAAACAAGCATCTGTAACTCCAGTTCCAGGGGATCTGACCCTCTTCTGACATCCATGGGCACTAAATACACATGGTGCACAGACATACATGAACACAAAACACTCATACACTTAAGATATAAATAAATGAACCTTCTTTAAGTTTTAAATTTTTAAGTCAAAAAAAAAAAACAGCTAATAAGCAGTGAGAAAACAGTTATAATTACCTGCTGTGGAACAATCTTTTTATACACTGTATGTACCCTCATTGGTCTAGTAAAGGGTGAATGGCCAGTAGCTGGGCAGGCAGAGGTTAGGCAGAACTTTCTTGGAAGAAGGAGGGCACAGAGTTGACAGGAGATGAGGAGAGAAGCATGCTGAACATAGTGTGCTGAAAAAGGGCAGAGTATAAATAAGAAATATGGGTTAATCTAAGTTGTAAAAGCTAGTTAGTATCGCGGTTTGATAAGGATCTGGATAAACAATGAGGCCGAACAGATGTTTATTCAGGGAGAAATAACTCACAACATAGACAGGTGAACACCAGCAGGTTCCTGCTGCTTCCAGTAAACTTCCTTCTTGGTCTCTCTCCTTCCTAAGACTGACCTGTGCTGAGACCTGAGAGGCCTTGCGGTCTTTTCTGATTCTCTCCTGCATTTTCTCTGAAACACATTTCTTACATATTTTATCTCCTCATAAGAGAAACTAATAGCATCTATGCTGGCTAGTTTGTTTGTTTGTTTGTTTTGCCATCTTTTCTTTTTTCTCTTTCTTTCTTTCTTTTTTTGTGGTGGTGGTGTAGGGGGTCTTTTGAGACACCTTTGGAGCCTGTTCTGGAACTAGTTCTTGTAGACCAGGCTGGCCTAGAACTCACAGAGATCCGCCTGCCTCTGCCTCCTGAGTGCTGGGATTAAAGGCGTGTGCCACCAATGCCCAGCTTTTTTTGTTATCTTGACACAAGCTAGAATCCACTGGTTCTCAGCGTGTGGATTGCAAACCCCTTTCGGTTTTCCTATCAAATATCCTGCATACCAGATATTTACATTATGATTCGTAGCAGTAGCAAAATGACAGTTATGAAGTGGCAATGGAATAACTTTATGGTTGGGGTCACCATTAGGAACTACTCTGTATTAAAGGGTCGAAGCATCAGGAAGGTTGAGGACCAGTGCTCTAGAGTCAGCTGGGAAGAAAGGACTCCAGTTGGGGAAATGGCTCCAGCAGACTGGCCAGTGGACAAGTCTGTGGTGCATTTTCTTGACTAAAGATTGATGCTGGAGGGCCCAGCTCACTGTGGGTGTTACCACCCTTGGGCATGGCGTCCTGGGTGGTATGACAAAGCAGGCTGAGCAGGCCATGTAAGCAGTGTTCCTTCATGGCCTCTGCTTTTCTGCCTCCAGGTTCCTGCTTTGACTTCCCTTCATGACGAACTATAAATTGTAAACTGAAACAAACCCTTTCAGCCATAGAGTTTTATTGCAACAATAGAAGGCAAACTAGGACACCATCCCTCTCATGCTTCCTCCCCCTTACTTCCTTTTTTCTGGACTCTGCCCCAGTCATGCAACACAGATACAGAATATTATCTGGCCTTAGGCTGGGGATGTAGTTCAGTTGGTAGAGTGTCTGTCTAGCATGCATGAGGCCCTGGTTTTGATCCCCAGAACTACATAAACTGGTCATTATGTGGCATACCTGTAATCCCCACACTCAAAACAAGAGGGTCAGAAGTTTAAGGCTGTCCTTAACTACAGTTAGTTGGAGTCCAGCCTAAGCTATGTGAGACTTTGTCCCCTCCCCCAAAAAGTTTTATATGGGGCCTGGATAGATGGACGGCTCAGTGGTTAAGAGCCCTTGCCACTCTTGCATGGGACCTGTGTTAGAGTCCCAGGATCCACATGGTGGCTCACAACTATCTGTGCTCCAGCTCCGGGGGATCTAATGTCCTCTTCTGAACTCTGTGGGTTACAGACACCCACGGTGTACATATAGACACACGCAGTCTCTATTTCCCATTCAAAGAAACAGGCCTAAAGGGCTCATTGACCCCCAGAATGATAAATGTAACCACAGGGTATGGATAAGGCATCAACAGGGGCCAGAATAGTGAAGGCTAACCTGAGCCAGCTTGCAGTGGGAATGGAGACGGTAAAAGGCTGGAAATCCTGGGGTGACATGAGCTGGGCAGAGAAGATGAAGACTCCAGACTCTTGTACTGCCTGGGCTACGATTTCTACACAAAGAGTGGGGAGAGGAGGCCAAAGTGCTGAACAGGGGTGCATATTCTTTGAATGCTTCCCTGAAAGTTGGGCTCGTAGCCTGGGGCCAGTGTTTCCCAGGATTGGGCTACATAATTACCTGGCACCCCATTTAAAAAGAAAAAATTCACTCACATGGAGAACCATTTGGAGATTAAATATGCATTTTCCCTTTGTGCCCTAGACAGAGCTGAACAGTCACCCAGAGGATTGTTTGATTTGGCACTCTCTCTCCTGTGTAGTATGGTGACTAAGGCAACAGCAAATTTGAGAATATGAAGGCTCACTGTGCTGAGTGTGTTGTTATTTGTTCATTAGGTTTCTGGTGACTTAAGAAGTTTGGTTTTGTTTCAAGCCAAGCAAAACAAGGAAGCCCCCACTCAGTCCTTTGACCATTTGAGTCATGAGTCTTTCATGAGCCCTCTTTGGGAGCTGAGACACATGTGACCACCTTCATTTCAACAAAAAGCTCCAACAAAAGGCTTCATGCGGGCACCCAAGGTGACAGGAGAGTTGGGGGCACAGTTCCCTACCCACAACTTGCCTCCATCTAAAGGGTTTCCCTATAGCAACCAGCCTTCTTGACCCCTTTCATTCCAGAACCAACTTCCCACCATCCCGGTCTTGTGAAACCTAGACCGTGTCCCATTCATGATGCGAGTAGGTGGTGCTTTCTGTTGGCTTAGTGGCCACACCTGAGTCTACTATCAGGTCTACTGATACCATCTGGGCCCCGAGGCCCTGACGTCAGCACCCCTCCACTCAGACTGCAGCCGGTGGGACTTCCATGGCCAGCACCAGCTTGGCCGCTGCCAAATATAGGTTTTAACTAAGTCTCTATCATTCCATTTACCAATAAAGGCTGAGGAGTCAGATGCTTGGGTAAAAACCTGCTCGATCAGAGAGGCAGAGAAGCAAGCAGCTGGCCTTCCTTTTAGATCCAGCAAGAGAAGCATCTCTCCATTGTCCCAAACCAAAATGACCACAAATCTCTAAGTCTCTTCCTACTCCTTCCTGTGGGTCTCTCTATCCATATTCCAGGGCCCTCCATACTCTCTAGGGCTAATTCTTGTCAACTAATTGCTGGCTGTACCCCATGATCGAAGGTTAATTTTATAACACAGTCTCAGAGTTTCACAGTGTGATCAAATATCCCAAAAGAGGTGACGGTGGGAGATGGTAACACTGAGTATCTGGATGTGGCCATGAAAGAGTTTAGGCCTAGGGCCTTGATCTAAGGGGAAGAATGAGTAGTCTCTGGCAGTGGATCTAAGGGGAAGAATGAGTAGTCTCTGGCAGTGGATCTACCAGTGAATGTGAGCTGTGTTAGGCAATGAATGGGAGTCACAATGGGGCAGGGTGAGCCTGAAGAATTGGGTGATCTGCAGGGGAACTCTAAAACACACAGTTGGATGGAGCGAGTCCAGGTCACACAACAGTGATTTGCTCTGGATACCGGTACTAGGGACAAAAGTAGCAATTGGATGAGACGATAAAAAACAGCCCTACTAAAGGGTATAGAGTAAGTTGTGAGAGGGGTGTTATATGGTGGCTCATGCCTTTAATCCCAGCACCCAGGAGGCAGGCAGATCTCTGTGAATTTGAGGCCAGTGTGGTCTACAGAGCTAGTTCCAGGCCAGCCAAGAATATACAGAGAAACCCTGTCTCAAAAACAAAGAAATGAGTGAGAACTAATATTGAATTTTTACTCTTGCTAAGCATTATTTTACATTCTTTACATGCAATAATTTACTTTCCCCCCCCCCTTGGAACATAGTCTCATGTGTCAAGGCTGGCCTCAGACTTGTTATGTAGACAATGCTGGCCTTGAACTACTGATCTTTCCATCTCTACCTTCCTGGTGCTAGGATTACAAGCATGTGCCACCACACCTGGGTCCTCATTTCTTACAGAAAATCTCTGAAGTAACATGTACTAGATGCTGTCCCACCTCAGTGTGCCCTAACTGCTAACCTCTGATTGATGGCTTGACCCAAGGTATGGCAGGCTAGAAGTAGGCCAAGAAACACAGAGGAGGAGGATCATGGACTGGACCCCCTGAAACTATAAGCCCAAGGAAACACCTCAAGTGGCTGCTGTGAGATACTTGGTCACAACGACGAGAAACTTGGTGCCAGAAAAGTGACTTGTTCCTGTGACTAACCCTGACCAGATGGATCTAATGCCTTTGAAACTGGTTTCTGATATGAATTTGGCTGAGACTGGAGAAGTGGGCCAGAGAAGGTTGGGAGTGACGTCAGCAGAGCTCAGTGGGCAATGCTGATTGATGGAAGCTCAAAAGACCAGCATGCTGAAACACCAGAAGTAAAAACAATGCTCACCCAGGCTTTGGATGGGAATGAGAACTCTGGGGAACTGGACCAGAAGCCATTCACATTGCATTCTGGCAAAGTTTGACTGACTTCTGACCATGTGAGGTTGAATTTCTTTTATTAATGTTTACACATTGTAAAAAAAAATTAGCAGGGAGCTGGCAAGATGGCTCAGTTGGTAAAGTGATTGTCTTACATACACGAAAATCTGAGTGCAATGCCCAGAATTTGCACTCTAAAAGGAGTCAGGTATAAACCAGGTGGTAGAGGCAGAGGCAGATGTATCTCTGTGAGTTCAAGGCCAGCCTGGTCTACAGAGCGAGTTCCAAGACAGCCAAGGCTGCACAGAGAGACCCTGGCTTGAAAAACAACAACAACAAAAAACCCAAGCCAGATGTGGTGATTTATTCTCATAATCTCAGCGCTGGAGAAATGGAGAACTCCAGGCTAATGACAAATATGTGTCACAGGAGGTGGACTGTGCTCCGAAGGATGATAATCAACTGTCCTCTTGCTTTCATGCATACCCACATACAAGAACACACTCACATACTAATGAATTTTACTATGATATTCCATACATGTATATGATGTGCTTTGGCCATATTCCCCCTCCAAGAATCCTCTCTTATGGCCCTGTGTCCTCCCACAAATCTCCTTCCTCTTCAAAAAAAAAAAACAGTGCCTCTTCTATTTCTTTCGAAATACTGTTTTTGTTGTTGTTGTTATTTTGTTTTTGTTTTTTTTAAATCTAGGTTCCTCACGAGTGAAAGCATGCAATTTTTGGTTTTCTGAGTCTGGCTTATGTCTACAACCATGCCATCCTGACCACACTCATCTCACTCTGATTTGTTTCAGTGAGCGTGACGATCTCAGAGTCCATCCATTTTCCTGCAGGTGACATGATTCAGTTCTTCTGTATGGCTGAACAAAATCTCTTTGTAACATGTCTTCTCTCATTCCCTGCCCCCCCAGACACACACAAAGAATGAGTATTTGAACTCACATTAAATGTCTTAACAGAGGCAGGGGTCTTACAGGACCCTAAATATCAGTCAGAGATCCTCACCTTTACACAGCACCAAAGCCCTTTCCCTCCTTTGATTAGGAAAAGAAAAGCAAGCAAGCAAACAAAACCCTTAAATACCTACCTACAGGAAAACATTAGCTTAAGAAAGCCTACATTTTCTTTTCCAAATCTCCTTGTACTCTAATTTAGACATATCTCTTACTTGATTCTAAAGGGATCCTATGTTTTTCTGCTTGCAAGGGGAGCTCACAGGGAAATTATATTCCCCAAATCACATTTTAAGAGATCATAATAAAGACAAAGCTGCATTTCAGATGGCCTCTCCCTGTGTACCCTGCAGCTTACTGAGCCACGTTCTAAAACATTGGAGAGGAAAGTCCCTCACAGGGTTTCCTGCTGTGTTGCTGCAATCGGAAACCTGTCAGAATATGTCACCAATCGACAAGCAACCTCCAAATGTAGGCTTTCTTACGCTAATGTTTTTTGTAGGTAGCTATTTGAAATAAAAGACTGAGTGCTGAACTGTAAAAACTGTGACCATGTAGCAAGACAAAGGAAAGAACTAAGGGTGAGGATTGGTCCCCAGTGTGACAAAGCGGAAGCAGCAGGAGTCTCCGAAAGATGGAGCCTAGGTTGGCAGGAAATGAATGACTCAGGCTAGTTCTTGCAAGAGGATTGTTCTAAAAGGTTGAGCCTGGCCCCACACAGTCTTTGTAGTTTGTCATCACTTATTCCCATGAGTGCTCCTGTCCCAGAGACAGCCCAGAGGCCTCTATCAGAGCTGAGCCAGTCACAGTATCATTCCTTGAGCCTCCCAAACTGAGAGTTAAATATACGATGTTTTCTACATGAACAGCCTTTGCTATTTCGTTGCCATAATGAGTCACGCATTCTTCGAACACACGACTTCCTTTTACCCTTATAAGAACTCTGTGGAATGTTGTTGTCTCCAGTCACAGTTTTGATATAAAAAAAAAATGTCCCCAGACTCATGTGTTTAAAGCCTTGTCATCATCTGGGGGCAGTATTTTCAGAGGGGATGTGGAAGCTATGGGTGGGATGGCACAGTTGGAGGGTATGTGTCCCTGGGGGCATGTCTCTTAAAGGTATTTCTCCTGGCCCCTCCTATCTCTCTTTGCTTCCTGGGCACCACAAGGTGAGCAGCCTTACTCCTCCATGTCCCTGCTGCCATGACCCACTCCCCCACCCTTATTACCCACCAACTGGGCCTGGCAGAAATGAAGACACTCTTGAGCTGACTGCTGGACCACTGAAACAGTGGCCCCCAAAGACATGGGAAATCCCCAGGAATCTCATGCTGGGAGAAGGAAAGGCGCCAGCCACAGGAGGAACTTGTCTCTGGATAAGAGATTTTAGTTCTCGCTGGGCTGTGGTGGTGCATCCACCACTCGGGAGGCAGAGGCAGACGGATCTCAGTGAGTTCAAGGTCAACCTGGTCTACAAAGAGAGTTCTAGGACAGCCAGGACTGTTACACAGAGAAACCGTGTCTCCAAAAGAGAGAGGGGGAGGAGGAAAAGAGAGAGAGAAGAGAGAGACTTAACAGGATGAGACCCAAGTCTAGACAAGGAGGGGTTCATGGTAGATGGGACCGGGACCACACCTTGACCCTTGCTTACATGTGCATATCCTTGGCCCTCTATTAACTTCAGTCTCTTTTCAGGACATCAAAGACATTCTTGTCAGAAGTGCTGGATATCTTTGTCCCTCTTCCCAATGTGGTCACATTGAATAAATCACCTTTTCACCTCCTTCTGCTTTCCACCGCTAATTTGTGAATGAAATGGGCACAGTAAAGAAACCCAAATAGCCTCTCCATGGGTGAAAAAGGGAAGAGGTTGTTCCAAACAGCCAAGAATGTGTCTCGGGAAAGCAGAGAGAAGGTGTGTGTGTGTGTGTGTGTGTGTGTGTGTGTGTGTGTGTGTGTGTGTGTGTGTGATTGCACATGTGTGCGTGCATGCATCTAAATTCCCAGTCTTGGGAAAAGGAATTTCTTGGGGGGAAGCTGACAATTTGACTCTTTCAAATGTCTTATTGAAAGCTGAGCAGTAGTACTGGATGTCTTTAATCCCAGCACTCAGGACACAGAGGCAGGTGGATCTCTGTGAGTTTGAGGCCAGCCTGGTCTACAGAGTGAGTGCCAGGACAGCCAGGGCTACACAGAGAGCCCTGTCTTGAAAACAAACAAAACTCAGTAAAAAGCGTTATTGAGGATGGTGGCCAAACGTTGGGGCATAGACTATGATGCCCAATTTCTACAACAAAACCATAAGCCTTACGTCCTTTTAAATACTTTCTCTTTACAGGGTTCTAACACATCCCATTTTAGATGAGAAAGCTGAGGCACATGGAGCTAAAGAACATCCCCCCAGTTCAAAATAGTAGGGATCTTGTGCTAGTTTGGCCCCCATTAGCTCATAGGGAGTGGCACTATTAGGAGGTGTGGCTTTGTTGGAGTGGGTATGGCCTTGTTGGAGGAAGTGTGTCACTGTGGCGGGTGGACTTTGAGGTTTCCTATGCTCAGGATACAGCCAAGTGTCTCAGTCAGCTTCCCGTTGCCTGCAAGATGTAGGACTCTCAGCTATGTCTGCCCGCACACTGCCATGCTCCCCCCACCCATGATGATAATGGACTGAACCTCTGAAACTGTAAGGGATCCACCCCAATTAAATATTTTCTGTGTAAGAGCTGAGTGACCATGGTGCCTCTTCACATCAATAGAAAACCCTAACTAACTATGGCAAGGCAGGGTTCAGACATGCCTTAATGCTAGTTTGTGGTTAGTCTTGGTTGAGCCAGAAAGAAAAAAAAGTTGCCTGAGTACCAAACACTTATGAGAGATTCAAACCAAGGATTGAATCTGTAGTTTTTAACATGTATACTCATTTGGGAATGAGGGTATACTTGTGCAACAGTACCTGTGTTGAGGTCAGAGGACAGCTTTTGGGAGTTGATTCTCTTTTTCCAGGTTCTAGGAACCACATTAAGTTGTCAGGCTTGGCAGCAAGCACTTTTAATCACTGAGCCATTTTGCTGGCCCCTGAATCTGTATGTTTTAAGATTTTTTTCACTTAATTTTTAAAAGCTACAATCATGAATGCAGTGCTAAATATTTAAATGCTATATTCTTCATTTAGTTATATATTTGAATTAATTAAAATGCACATAATAGTGTTAGCTCTCCAACTTGGGACAAATGGTTGAGGTGCATATTTGACATATCAAAGTGGACCTGGCCACCAGGTTCTCCCAGCATCTCAGTACCTGTCACAGAGTCATCCTGGCCAGCATACCCCACCCCCTGGCCTAAATTCTCCAGCACAGGCACTGGCCTGGGCCCCTTCTCCCAGTTTCTCTTCCCTATAAAACCCAGCCATTTTGGCTATGCTGGTCTGTATTGATCTCCTGGTTTGCTCCTGGCCTCTTGGCTCCTGGCTGTGCTCTCCCTCATATCTACAGTAAACTTTCTCTTCCACCATACCTAGGGTCATCATGTCTCCATTTCTTCTTTTCATTCAGTAGTAGGTAGAATCACCATCTTACTAATAGAAATCCATTCAGGATTTATAGTACCCATGACTGAAAGCTGTGTACCCAAAGTGATCTCTCTATCTCTCTGTGTGTGCATGATATATGTGTTTATGTATGTGTGTGCACATATGTGTATGGGCATGCCTGTGAATGCATGTGTGGAGGCCTGAGGTTGATATCAGATGCCTTCCTCTTTTGCTGACACCCTATTTTTTGAGATGAGAGCACTCATTAAATAAGGAATTCGCTGATTGGCTAAACAAGCTGGACAGCAAATACCTGAGGTTCCGTTTTCCCCTCCCAGAGCTAGGAAGAGCATGTGTCTCCATTCCTGAGCTTTTTTTCTAATATGTACCACCCATATTATCCAATGTAAGTCTTTATGTTTGCACAGCCCCCAAATTCTTAAGGTATTTGTTTTTTGTTTGTTTGTGGGTTTTGTTGTTGTTTGTTTTTTCAGACAGGGATTCTCTGTGTGAAAGCTCTGGCTGTGCTGAAACTTGATTTGTAGACCAGGCTGGCCTCGAACTCACGGAGATCTGACTGCCTCTGCCTCCCCTGCTGGGATTAAAGGTATGGGCCACCCACCATGGGCTTGTTTGTGTTTTGAGACAGGGTCTTCTGTAGCATAGGCTGGTCTGATCTGGCTATGCAGCTGAGAATGACCTTGAACTTCTGATATGGCTACCTCTACCTCCCAAGTGCTGAGATGACAGGCATGGAAGGTTTGTAGGATCCCCTATGAAGAGCTGAAAGATGAGCTGCTCGGTGGTGGCCTTGATTCATCCCAGCACTCAGGAGGCAGAGACAGTCAGATTTTTGACTGAAGCCAGCCTGGTCTACAGAGTGAGTTCTGGGAGAGCCAGAGCTACATAGAAAAATCCTATCAAAAAACCAAAACCAAACCAAACCAAAAATTAAATAAAAGCTTAAGGACGATAGCTGTGTACCCAAAAGCAGGCAGGCAGTCCCATCCCGCCCCTCCCCTGACCCCCCTGCATGTGTTTGTGCAGTGCTGGGGACTGTGTGTGCTAGGCAATCACTGTAATAACTGAGCTTCATTTTCAGGCTAATGTGAGGTTTTTTTTAAGGCATCACTGATGAGTAAAGACTGTATATATGCAGGGTGTTCAGTGTGATGTTTTGATATATGTGCACATTCTAATATGATCACCACAGTTAAGCTAATTGGCATGCCCATCATCTCTCCAGAGCTAGGTACCATCAGACAGCCTCTGGTGGCCTTAGCTGAGGCTCAGAAGTCTACCACAGTGGCTCTTCTCCACTCCTTTATGTTTAATCAGAGTGAATGGCATTGTAATTTAAGAAAAGCAACGAGAGAAAGATGCCATGCGACAGGATTCAAGCAGAGTTGTTTTGGGGTATTTTTTTTTTACTAAGAAAGGGATCATAAAAAGGGGACAGGGGAGGGGGAGACCAGCCTCCGGGGACAGGAGCAGCAGGAGAGAAGAAAGAGAGGGAGATGGGAAGGGAGAGGGGGAAAGAGAGGGAGAGAGAGATGGAAGGTGGGCAGGGCCCTTTTAAAAGGGAACATAGTGAATGTGCACAGGTGGTGCTCTTAGTGGCTGCAGCTGAGGGTGTATCCTGTCAGAACCCCAAGGACAGACCGGTACAGATGCCTGAATGCTAACAGATGTTGTTTTTGAGAAAGACTCTCCTGCCTCCAGCTTCCACACTATCATCTTACTTCATGGCTGCTTCCAAGTAAAACTGATCCTGCCAGGTAGCCTGTGAGTCTTGAATAGCCTGACAACCTTTTTTTTTTTTTTTTTAAGAGATGGGTTTCTTAGCAGTTAGACCAGAATCAGGAGAGTAAACTTTCAGGTTCTCTCCACCTTACCTGTACATTGTTACAGTTTCTAGAAAAGATGAACTCATAGCAATATGGAGATTCAGCTGTGAGGATAGGACATTAGAAGAGGGTTCCCTACAAATTTGCCTCTGGTGGTAGAGTTTCGGCCTATTCTCCCCTTAGTGTGCAATTTTCTAAAGAAAGTTTCCTTCTTTAGATTCCTGTTTATAGTTTCTAATCCTCCTCTTTCTGACCTATTTCTTGATTTGAATGATGTGAGATGCCATCTATAGACTGGTGTGAGGTTTCCTGAAGTGTGAAATATGCCTGCATCTGGAGGAAATGCGGTGAGCAGAGTACCAATGGGGGCCAAAGTCAGATGATATCCTACCAGGAAGGACTCTACTGCTTTTTTGGTGTGTGTGTGTGTGTGTGTGTGTGTGTTTAAGAGAGAGAAAGAGCAATGTGGTTTCTGGGGATTGGACTCAGGTTGTCAGACTTGTACAGCAAGCAGCTCCTTTACCCCCTGCTCCACCTTCTCAGCCCTCTCCCTTATCTTTTGAGGCAGAGTCCCTCACTGAATTGGCAGCTCAGTGATGTCACTAGGCTGGTTGGCCAATGAACTCCAGGCATCTATTTGTCTGGGCCAGCTCAGCACTAGGGTTATAGGCATGTACACTATACAATACACACGCAAAAGAAAGAAAGATGTAATTTAAAAAAAATAAATGCCTTTAGCTTGCTGGGCAGTGGTGGCGCATTTGGGAGGCAGGAGACAGGCAGACCTCTGTGAGTGCAAGGCCAGCTTGGTCTACAAAGCAAGTTCCAGGACAGCAAGGACTACACAGAGAAACCCTGTCTCAAAACAAAACAAAAATGACAAGAAAAATGCATTTAGCTGAGTGAATACATCACTGTTCCTGATGCCATCTCAAGTGCTATGTATTTATTGGAAACAAAGTTCTCAGCATGGATAATTATAAAATCAACATGTTAATCAAGCTGGCTGTGGTGGGGCATGCTTGCAGTCTCAGCACTCAGGCGGCAGGATCAGAAATTCAAGGTCAGCCTTGAGTACACAGTGAGTTCAAAATCAACCTGAGCTACAGGAAAGCCTCTCTCAGAATAGAAAGAAATGAAAACAGAAAGATTGTGTGTGTGTGTGTGTGTGTGTGTGTGTGTTGCAGAGATTCTGTGTCCTACAATATAAAATACTTAGCCAGTATTTAATTATTTATATAAAATATGTAAATAAGCACTCATTTCATGTGCAAATTTCCTTTTTAAATAAATGGTAGTCATAAGTATACCAAAATAATCATTTAAAAATAGTTTCCTCAGCCAGGTGTAGTGGTGCATGCTTTTCTTTAATCCCAGCACTCGGGAGGCTGAGACAGGCGGATAGATCTCTGTGACTTCGTGGTTAGCCTGGTGGACAAAGCGAGTTCCAAAGCTCCGAGGCTTCAAAGCGACACAGAAACCCTATCATGAAAAAAAAAAAAAAACAAAACAAAATAAATAAATAAGGGTTTTTATTGTCCATTATCAGTAAAATTTTCCATTTGTATGCTTATTTTATATGCCTGTGTAGCTGACGGTACATAGGAATATATCTGGTGAAAGGGGTCAAGCATGGAAAATGTTTAAGAAGCGCTGCCTGGCAGATGGCCACCCCTCCTCATGCTGGCGCTCTGTGTTGCTTGGCTCAGGGGAACCACAGGAATTCTCACTGTGTCCTCCTGGGTGTAAGAGTAGGGGTGGAGAGGTGACCCTTCTTTAAGACTCTGGCCCAGTTACCGCATTCTCGAGCAGCGCTTCTCAACCTTCCTAATGCTGCGGCCCTTTGATACAGTTCCTCATGCTGTGGTGACCCCAACCATACAATTACTTCATTGCTACTTCATCACTGTCATTTTGCTACTGTTATAAATTGTAATGTAAATATCTGTGTTTTCCGGTGGTCTTAGGTGACACCTGTGAAAGGGTCACTCTACCCACCACCCAAAGTGTCTCAACCCACACATTGAGAACCAATGCTCAAAAAAAAAAAAAAAAAAAAAAAAAAAAAAGAGGGACAATGACCATAACACTTCTTGCCACACTTGTTTGTATAGCGAGTGGAAGGGTAACATTTTCCATTAAGGTCAGAAGAGGCCACCCTTACTCCAGAGTTCCTCTGTCCTTCACACAGACCCGTATGCATCCACTACGGGAAGGGACTGTTGCACAGGGTGGGTACATAGCTCAGTGACAGAGGGCTTGGCCTGGTACTGGGAGACTCTGGGTCCCATTCCCAGAACCGCAAGCAACATAAGAACAAGACTACTGCAATGAGCCACCTTTTTCTTGACCATCTATTCGGAACTAGCTGTTCGGATTAAGCTTGAGCCTGGGGAGCTTGTACCATTGTTTATGATCAGAGCTTTGACCTTGTTCTTTGATTTTAGAATGGGGGTGAACTCAGAAGAATGGGCATTCTGTCGCATGGTGGTGATTATGGGCACAAACCTGTGATTTGCTTAACAGGAGTTGGTGGAAAGTATTGGTTTAATTCCTCATTTTTCTCTCAATGCATATATTCATATAATCATGGAAATTGCATAATATAGTTTGAATTGCATAATTATGGAGAGTCAGCTACATGTGCTAAATCCAGTGCTGTGGAACCTTCATTTCAACTCCTTTCCTACTTGGAGCACAAAGGACATTTTTCCGTTAATTTCCTTAGTCTGGGCTTCGTTTTCCATCTCTCCAGCACAAAGAGATTGATGTGTTTTCGATGAGACGCTTGTGTTTTCATTTTTAGATTCCAGGCAGTCTGGTAGCTGCAGCCTGGCATTACCTGGCTGGTGGCTTAAATTTCAGCTCCCTGCAGACGGGTCTGGATTTCTGTGTCATTGGATGTGATTTCTACCTGCTACTTGCTAGCCTTGTTGTGATGTATCCCTAGCCCCATCCTGAAGAACTCGGGTTTCTTTGTGGGTAGTGGCTTCCATGATAAAGCAATCTATCCTTCCCCTGGAGAGGTTCTGCATTCATTGCAGGAGGAGCTGATGAGCCAGGAGCCTACACTGCAGGGTAAACAGAGCAGGGGCTGAGCTGTTCACCAGGCAGGGCCTCCCATTGGCCCAGAGAATTGTTACTCTGGTCAGTCATTTCAAATTCAACAGCATTTGCAGAGACACAAACAGAGTCCTTTAGCCTCATTTGCTGGAGATATTCATTTGTCTGCCCGACTGCATCTCTCTCTCTCTCTGCCCTGACTGCATCTCTCTGTCTCTGTCTCTGTCTCTCTCTCTCTCTCTCTCACACACACACAGAGACACGGAGGGAAAGGAACATAAAACTGTACAGCTTAACAAAACCACATTTATTCTGTGATTCTTGTTTTTCTCTTTTCCTTTCTTCTGATTAGCAGAAGGAACTGTTTTCACCTGGGGTTGGTCTCATCTTGGAAACCTGGCTTGGGGGAACATGCTTGTAATCTCAGCATTCTGGAGGCAGAAGCAGGAGGATCAGGAATTTAAGATTTGAGGTCAATTTGGTTTACACAAGACCCTGTCTTAAAAAAAAAAAAAAAAAAAAAAGGAGGAGGAAGAAGAAAAGACTGATATTCATTTAATAGATTTCTTTCCTCTGACACAGGGTCTCACTATGTAGCTCTGGCTATCATGGACCAGATCTATGTGACCAGGCTGGCCTCAAACTCACAGAGCTCCACCTGCCTCTGCCTCTTCGTCCTGAGTGCTGGGATTAAAGGTGTGCACGTCCACACTTGTACATCAGAATAGATTTTAAAATGAGTCTTGAAGCCAATCCTAGAAGCGGAGAGTAGAGTTTGTCCTCAGTCATGTAAACAACGAGAGATCCTCAGTGCCACGCCTCCTTTTGCCACTTCTGTAATTTGCTTTCATATTTCTATAAGCAAATTTCTTACATTTTCCCCCTTTCGAGTCAGTCTGTTTCTGGTAGGAGCTGCCTTTGTTCTCTTCTGTGTGCCCTCTTCAGACACTACCTTGTACATAATGACTTCAGTTTGGTCAGTAGCCATGTTGTCACAGCTGTGTGTAGCGGTCGTGGTCCTGGCCCCAAAACAGATGGCACACTCCAAATTGGTAATCTGAGAAGAATCAAATAAGGACTATTCATTAAACATGGCCAAGGCCTAGGGAAGCCACTAGAGACCTGGCTGGTGAAACTTTGGGGACCCCATTGCCATGGCTAGGCCCCGGAGAACATGGAGACAGAGCTGTAAGTGAGGGTCAAGGCAGGGTGAGGCGGGGGGGGGGGGCATACTTACATGCCCATGCTCTGCGCAGCTCTCTTCCTCTCCCCCTCCATACCTTTGTTACCTTGCTAAGAAGGCAGAGGCCTCAGGAGGTTGTTGACAGACCCCACAAAGCTGGAAGGCCAAGAGAGCAGAAACAGCAAGTAAGCAAGTAGAATTCACAGCTGTAAACACGTTCTTATTCTTTCCTTTCTGAAATAACTTTTATTTTCCTTGGAGTTAATAACTGGCTCTTTTTCTTTTTAAAAACCTTTTTCAATTTTGGTTGCTTTCCTTTCTGTCTTTTCTTTTCTTCTTTTTTTTTTTGGCAGGGAAGGGGGCAGGGTTCTAGACAGGGTTTCTCTGTGTAGCTGTGGAGCCTGTCCTGGCACTTGCTCTGTAGACCGGGCTGGCTTCGAACTCACAGAGATCTGCCTGCCTCTGCCTCCCGAGTACTGGGATTAAAGGCGTGTGCCACCACCGCCTGTGCTCTCAGTTAATTCGTAAGCGTCCAGCTTTCTCAATAATCCATCGCCCCCCCAAAGCTGCCAGTAGTGGTTGCACCCTAGTGGTCTTGGAGCCTCCTTCATTGTCACTGGGCATGCCTGTCACTTCCCTTGTAAATTACAACTCTTGTCTTCTGTTCTCATGTGTTTTTCTCCCTTGTTGGAGCAGCTCTGCTAACTCTTGAGAACTGGGTGGACTGGAGGTAATATTTTTGGAGCTGTTTATCTAAGAATGCGGTTAATTGGCCTCGTTAATGGATTGTTTTACAGGCCCAGAAATCTAGGTTGGAATCCATTTTTTTTGGCATTATTTTTAAAGATTTATTTTATCTTTAATGGTGTGTATATGTGGTGGGGGAGGGGGCATGCACATGCATGCAGTGCCCCAGGAGTCCAGCAGAGGGCGACAGATGTCCTGGAACTGGAGTTTCAGGCTGCTGTGACCCACTGCATGCGGGTGGTGGGAAGCCATTAATCCCGTATGTATTTTAAGGCAAGTACTCTGAAGACTGAACTACATCTCCAGGCCTTCTTTTGGATTTTTTTTTTAAAGACAGTCTTATTAAGGAGCTCTGGCTTGTCTGGAACAAAGATCCACCTTCTGCCTCCTGAGAGCTGAAATTAAAGGCTGTGGCATCATGGGGACTTTTCCTAATCTTTACATACTTTTATGTGGTTGCAATGTCATTTCTTATTTCTCAGAAAATATTAACTATTGAAGTTGCTACATCTCTCAGTGTAGTCTGTTTCTACCAAATTCCTTTATCCTCAATATTTAGTGCTCTGTCTTGATTTAGTGGGTTTCCCGAAGTATCTAGTAGTCCTGCGCTATGAGCTTGTTACCTAAGCACATGATTGGAATAGCCTGATGGGGACTATTGAGTGTGGCGTTTACTGAAACCTATTTACCCCACTGTACTGGTGTTAGAATAGCTAGATTTCTATCTAGGGCTGTCAGCGCCTCAGAGATGCCTCTTTCTGGGATGCCAACTGAAAAGCTGGTGGTGTCTTTCAGTGAAGGTCATTGGGAGAAGAGAGATGAGGATCACTTCACCCCCAGTTACTCCTTATTCTTGATGTAGAATCCCTCGCTCAACAATGCTTAACATTCCCCAGTCGAGAGGCAACACCCTTTCCACACACCCGTACCCTTCAAGAACACTGTTCAGCATGTGGCAGGAGTCAAGGGAGCCGTTGCATCGCTGAGGTTGGAAATCAGGATGTTCACGGCTCCTGACAGCCACGCTGCCAATGACTACCGTATTGTCTTCTGGCTCTAATCCACCCTTCTCTGTTTGGCTTTGTGCTGGCTGGGCGGAGTCGGCCAGCCGCATTGATTTTGCTGAGGTCCCTGCCAGACATCCCCGGTAGAGGGCAGTAGAGGGAAGCAGGCGGGCTGGCAAAGGGACCAGCTTTCCACTCCAGCCTGCCGCAGCCCTGCCACGCTAAACTCTCCAGCGGCTGCGCCTCCCTGCAGCGACAAAGCAAGGCAGTTTTGTGGCTCTTGAGCCTGCCTTATCACATTCCCGTCCCAGGGACACCTGTACCTGTGCGTGCAGCAGTACCCTGCCGGGAAGGGGGAGGAGGGTTGGGGGGAGCCTGCGTTCCAGTCCTTTAGGATCCTCCTCTGGCCCTCAAGTTTTTAATAATTCCTCCTTCCTTTGTTTCCCAGCCTTGACGATAATTGCAGAATCCTGTGGTTACTGCCTCTATGTTACTTTCTCAGAGTTCTTTTTGTGTGCTTTTAGCTACCTACCTAACAATTTCATAACTCGTCAACTCACTAATTCAATATTAGTCAAAACATTCAATTCCTTCTGTTCGTCCAGGGAATGTTGCTCAGTGGTAGAGACTTGTCTGGTATGTGCTACTGAGGTCCTGGGTTCTATCCCGGGCGGTCCCTGTTCAATAATTCACTGGCTTTTGTCTCCGAACTAGATTCACACTGGCCCAACAGTTTGCAATATGGCTTATTTTCCAGTTTTACCTATACCCCAGTTTCATAAATTAGGGTTTCCCCCAAAAGATATCAGCTTGCTTCTTGGTTCTTTGACCACTTTCAAAAATAGGATTCAGCCTCTGTGGTCTGTCTGTTTGCCCATGTGCTTTGCAGCTCTCCCCCAAGTTCTGTTGCTGTTTGCTCTCCCAATCTATTTGACCCTCTGGGGTTTGGCTTAAAAACAACAGAAGAAAAAGAAAATCAGTTTACTGTCAGCATAATGAAATTTTGTGGAGAGGACCTAGTATTATTATTTTCTTGTAATTAAAAGCATACAGGCACGGCGGTAATTCCGTGATTCCAGCACTGGGAAGCCAGAGGCAGTGGGGTCATTGCAACTTTAAGGACATAGTGAGTTCAAGGCTAGTCAGTACCATATTAAGACCAGGTCTCAAAACTAAATAAAAGTAAAATATAGATACAGGATGGAGAGAAGTTTCAGCTATTGCAGAGGACCAGAATTTGGTTTTCTGTATCTATGTCCAGCTCACAACCACCTTGTAGCTTCAGCTCAAAGGGATTTGGTGCCCTCTTCTGGCCTCATGGGGTAAGCAGGCATGTGAGCACATGCACTCACTGGAGTGCGTGCGCGCACGGCACACACACACACACACACACACACACTCATGAGAGCACACACACGACATATAAAACAAACATTTAGCTGGGCATTGGTGGCGCATGCCTTTAATCTCAGCGTTTGGGAGGCAGAGGCAGGTGAATCTCTGTGAGTTCAAGGTCAGCTATGTCCAGGACAGGCTCCAAAGCAATACAGAGAAACCCTGTCTCAAAAAACAAACACATAAACAAACTAACATTTTAAAATATAAAAATAAGATAAATAATAAAGCTAGGTGTGGTGGTGCATACCTGTAATTCCAACACCTGCAAGGTACAATCAGCAAGACCTTGAGTTTAAGGACAGCCTGAGCTACTCAGCATGACCCTATCTGAAACAACCAAAACCCCAGAATCATCAATGTTCATTTTTAAAAGGAATGGCAGGGCTGGGCATGGTGGCACAAGCCTTTCATTCCAGCACTTGGGAGGCAGAGGTAGGCGGAGCTCTCGCAGTTCAAGGCCAGCCTGGTCTACACAGTGACAGCCCCGGCTATGTAGAAAAGTCCTGCCTCGAAATAAATATATGAATAGATAAGTAAATAAAAGGAATGAGAGCAAATTTGGAAAATATTCCCTGACATGTCAGGTAATAGTCTGTTCCGAGGGAAGAGAGTTGAGCTGAGCCCAGGAGGAAGTGGCCAGGGAATGTCTACTGTGTTTCTCAATCATATATTAGGGAGTGTCACAATCATTCCACACATCAAAGATTTCAGTGTGTGTGTGTGTGTGTGTGTGTGTGTGTGTGTGTGTGTGTGTGTGTGTTGGTCCAGGTCTTTGCCTTCAACCCTGTTAGAGGTAGAATCTGTTGTTTATTGCTTTGCCTCATATGTCAGGCTAGCAGGCCATGCATGGGCTTCCAGGGTTCTCTTGTCTTTCTGTCCCATCTCACAGTCAGGGCACTGCAATTATAGACATGCACTAGCCCTGTAATAGGCTCTGGGGACCTTTGCATGGCAGCAGTTTACCCACTGAGCCATCCTTTTGTTTGTTTGTTTGAAGATTTGTTTATTTATCATGTATACAGTGTTCTGTCTGCATGTCTGCCTGCGGGCCAGAAGAGGGCACCAGATCTCATTACAGATGGTTGTGAGCCACCATGTGGCTGCCAGGAATTGAACTCAGGACCTCTGGAAGAGCAGTCAGTGCTTGGAATTGTTGAACCATCTCTCTGACCCTACTGAGCCATCTTACAAAGCCTAGATTTCAGTTTTTTGTTAAATTCAATGTACAACCATATCAGTTATTTAGTTGACAACATGTAAATTTGGTTTTAGTCAAACAGAGTTTACCTTAGACTGGCATGGAACTTGCTATGTAGCCCAGACTGGCTTTGAATTTGCCATTCCTGCCTTCTAAGTGCTAGGATTTCAGGTATGTGCCACCATGCCTGACTAGGGTTTTGGTTTGGTTTGGTTTGGCTTACACACTTGTGCGTTATGTGTATGTTGTGTATGTACATATACATGTGGGTAGCCATGACAATATGTACTCATGATGACAAGAGGAGGACATTGGGTGTCCTGTTCCATCACTCTCTACCTTGCTCCTTTGGATACAGGACTGTCTCACTGAATCTGGACCTAAGCTAGCTGCTAACATACCCTAGCAACCCTCTTCTGTCTGCTTCCCACTGTAGCATTGGGATATCAAGTATGGGTAGCCATGCCCTTGACATGGGTGCTGGGGATTTGAACTCAGATTTTCATGTTTGCACAGAAACCGCTTTTACCCACTAAGACATTTCCCCCAGTCCGTTGTGGTTTGTTTTTCTTGCATGATTTTTCTTACAGGTTCACAGGAAGGCAGTCCAGGAGCAACACACCACCTCTTTGGTGTCCTGGGCAGCACTCGGGATGTTCCCAGCTGTTCCCAGTTGTTTTGAGATCATGATCAGCTTTGGTCTTTGAGCTTTTTGTTTGTTTGGTTTGTTTGTTTGTTTGTTTTTCGAGACAGGATTTCTCTATATTGCTTTCTTTAGAGCTTGTCCTTGGACTAGCTCTGTAGAGCAGGCTGGCCTCAAACTCACAGAGATCCTCCTGCCTCTGCCTCCTGAGTGCTAGAATTAAAGGCGTGTGCCACCAACACCTGGCTTGGTCTTTGAGCTTTTATATGGCTGCTTTACTTCTGAGTATTACCTTCATGCTCTAAAAGGATGCAAAGGGCCAGGGACAAGCCAGCTGAAGGGGACCCCAGTGAGACATTTTCCTGAATGATGCAAACTGCAACTTTTCTTTCTTTTCATTGGTCATAGCTCTGTCCCAGGCCTCTCCCAAATGAAGAGGTCTGGAAAGGTGACATTGTGACTGTCATCTCATTGGAGGGTTACTACTGCACTTCTCGGGACCAGGGAGAAGCAGGGAAGGCTCTTCTACCCCCCCCCCCCGCCAGACTGTGAAGGGGTGAAGTGGGCATTAGGTAGATGATTTAAAGTGTGCTATTCTGGAGCTGGAGAGATGGCTCAGAGATTAAGAGCAGTGACTATTCTTCCAGAGGTCCTGAGTTCAGTTCCCACAACCACAGCCATCTGTAATGAGATCTGGTGCCCTCTTCTGGTGTACAGGCATACATGCAGGCAGAACTCTGTATACATAAGAAATAGATCTTTTTTAAAAAAAAAATATGTGTGCTGCTCTGGTTAAGCAAAATGTCTGCTTTCAGCTACAAACAGATGCTATGTCATTAAAATTAGCTTTAAATGAATGACATTTATATGGAGGTTGGCTAGATGGCTCAGCGGGTAAGGCTGCTTGCCACTGAAGCCAGACAGCCTGAGTTTGAACCCCAGAACTCACATGGTGGAATGAGAAAAACCACTTGCAAGTTGTCATCTGACCTCCACATGTTCACGGTGGCACACACACACATTAATTTTAAATCCTGGCCTTTAATAATGCATACTTACCAGGAGGCAGGGGTTCAAGATCCAGGACTGTTGCTTTGGGCTTCACATTGGTGCCTCATGATCACAAAATGCCATTCAGAGGATGGGCAGAAAACAACAGGAATCCTTCCTGTCTTCTTTTCCATCTTTCAAGTGAGCAAAATGCCTCCCAAACTCTCCATGGCACAGAGCCCCTCAGATTTCCAGCACACTTTGGACCACATGCCCATAGTCAAATTAACAGACAAGAGTCATGGAACCATCCTAATTGTCTGGGAGTTGGGATGGGCTGGGAGGGGGACATGGGTGGCACCTTGCCAAAGAAGGTGATTCTAGGAGAAATGCCTGTGAATAGGGAACCAACAGTGACTGCTGGATTGAATCATTCTAATGTACAATGGCTATTTAAAAAAAAAAAAGGTTTAGGGCATCCATGTAGCTGATAAATGGAAGCAACTTTGATGCCCACCAACATTAATAAAGATTAATAAAGAAAATATCGTCCATATGCACAATGGAATTGTATTCAGCCATAAAGAAAATGAAGTCATGCCATCTGTAGGAAAGTGAATGAAACTGGGGATCATTATGCAAGGCTAAATAGACCAAACTCAGAAAGACAAATAGCGTATGTTTTCACCCATACATGGAATCTAGATTTGAGTGTGTGTGCGTGCAGATGTAAGTCATAAAACTAGAAAGAGGGCTATGACAGGGGAAGACAAGGTCTCAGGGGATAGATAAAGGGGAAAATGGGATAATAGAATGCATGTGATGCAAGAGTAGAAGGGAGCTTTTGGAGAGAGAAGGGACCAGCAGGAGGAGGTGGGAATGGGAGAGAAGATGGAGAGGGAGAACAATAAGAACAGAGTATGTGTAAAAATGCTGCAATGAAATTCCATTATTTCCCATACTAATTTTAAAACCCAAAAGGGCCAATAAAGGACTGGGGATGCTTAAATAAAGGAAAAGATGGGAAGAGCAATCCTTGGCCTCTTTTCCTGATATATATGCAACTACCCTGCTCCATTCTCTAGGATGTGAATGATCCTTTTGTCCAACATATCCACGTTATAAGTTTTACCCACCCATTGTCGATCAGTAGCTATTTTGTTATGAGACCTACTGCCCTAGTACCTCAGTGCTTGTGATCAAGTAAGCCTTGGGTCATTCACTTCATTTCACCATAGACATTGTGTCATCTCACATGATCACAAGTAGAAGGGGTGGGGCTAGGAACGCGGCCCAGCTGATAGAGCGCTGGTACAACATGCAAGGAACCTTGGAATGAATCCCTAGCACTGAATAAACTAGGTATGGTGGTGTATGTCTCTAATCCTAGCATTCAGAAGATGGAAGCAAGAGGGTCAGATATTCAAGTCATCTGCAGCTACATATCTAGTTTGGAAATAGCCTGGTCTGTGTAAGACCCTGCCTTAAAAAAAAATAAAATGAACTAAAAAGTGCAGTACAATAAGATATCGCCATAGTGTTTATGCATAGGAGAGAACACAGTCCGTATAAGATTCAGTACTATCTGCATCAGGCATCCCCAAAGCTCTAGTGGCATTGGCTGTTGACAACAGAGCTTAACAAGAAGTCATTTCAAACTGCCCTTTGCTGTCCCTGATCCCTAGTCTTTATACTAAAGAGAAGCCCTTCCTCAGGTACTAATTAGCTGCAAGAGAACACAGATCACTGCGATATCCCGCCAACAAAAAGGAAAAATGCACTTCTAGATGAGGGAGGCCAAGCTGGAGCGTGAATTTCCTGCTGGAAACATGAACTTCCATCCCTTGTTTCTGGACTTCCATTTGTCTCCTTTAAAACTCTTCAACCCCTGACATTCTCTGAGGTAGAGATCTGAGACAAAATATCACCTCCTCTCTTCTTCAGGGTAGACTTTGAATAGGCCCTACTGCTACCAACTTCTGTCTCTTGGGTCGTCATCAGTAAAGCCAAGAGCAGTGCAGGCCTTTATGGCTTGGGTGTCACAAGCAAGCAAAAACCCTACCCTGCCCTATATGATCTTCCACGATCTCACTAGGGAACCAGTGATGGCTGAGGCAGACAGAGGGGACCCAACTACTCATGACTAGTGAGAGACAGGTGATCATCTGGACTCCAGGGGCATCCCAGCAACTGCATGGAAACATTTGACACAGCCGTGGCATTTTCCTTTCTTCCCCACTGAAACTTGGGCTGGCTAGCTTTATGTTGCTGGAAGAGAAGCACCCCCCCACACACACACAGAACTTCTCTGTGATGTAGCCCTGGCTGATGTGGAATGTAGACTAGGCTGGCCTCAAACTCAGAGAGATTAGCCTGCCGCTGCCTCCTGAGCACTGGGATCAAAGGCTTATACCACCACTGCCCAGATAAGAAAAGGGTCTTAATGCTTTGTTCTTTGGTTGGATTGTTTTTGCTTTTTTCTTTGGTTGGGGTTTGAGCCAATCTAGGCCCCATGTTTGGAGAATACTCATTTATTAGTTTCTGGATTCAGGGATCCAGTTGGGTTTTGGCCTGGGCATATCACACTGGGTACATACCAGGGATCTTTTCTCTCCACTCACCGGATGAGTTGTTCTGCCATATGGACTAGTGCGGTGAGCTAGTTCCACTGCTGGGGGACTGGAACAGCTTTGTAGCCTTTCCTGGGGTTGTTTTGAGGTTCTTGGTGATATAAGATTCGAGTTAAATGGCTAAAATTCCCAGAAATGTGTTTGCCTGATTAGATATCACTTACTCGTTGCATGTGGCTTTCTCTTTCACTTATGACTGCTATTATTCCTGCACTGGGCAGACACAGCCAAAGCAAACATATCTGCTTCTTTGACAAGCAGTTCCTCGGAGGCCTTGGCTCTTTGAGCAGTTCTGCCCTGGCAGGAAGAGTCTTGGCCACAAGCCAGAAATGCATGAGCCATAGGCATTGCTTTATCTTTAAAAAAAAAAAATGCATTTCTTCTTCTTCTGCACAGCAGCCTAACGAGAACATCGGCAGGCTCTGAGTGTTCTCTCTCCCTCCCCCCGTCTCTCAAACATATGTGTATGTGTGTTAGTCTGTGCTTCACATGCATCCCTATAGAGACCAGAAGAGGGCATCAGACTCTCCTGGAACGGGAACTACAGACAGTAAGCCACCATGTGGGTTCTGAGAATTGAACCCAGGTCCTCTGAAAGACAGACAGTCAGTGCTCTTAACCGCTGAGCCATCTGTCCAACCCCATGGATGCAGTCACTTATGTACAGGCTTTCATATTTCCAAGTAATAAAGCTGTTTTGTTTTGTTTCTGTTAAAAGAGAGGGAACTAGAGGCTAGAGCAATGATTTAGAGAGGAAGGAATTTAGATGAGCCATCTCGTGGATAGTAAAACTCAGGAGAAAAATAAAAAAAAATGCTTTCATTCTATCCCAGTTGGCACAGGCCCCATGGATTTAAACAGCCTCTTACCGGTCCAGAGCACTTGTCACAACATCTGTTTGGAAATGACCTTTTTCTGCTGCCCTTTTGTGATTCTGAATTTGTTTCTCCTCTTCCAGATTGTCTCCTCCTTGTCTCCAGGGCCTGGAGATGTGGAGAGTTAAGTTTACTACCTGTTCTTCCAGAGTTTAATTCCCAGTACCCACATGGTGGCTCACAACCACCTGTAACTCCAGTTCTCAAAGACCTGATGCCCACTTCTAGCCTCTGCAGCTATACATAGATACATCAGGAAAACATCATAGAAATAAAATTTAACCTTTTTTGTTGTTTTTGATTTTGTTTTTTGAGACAGGTTTCTCTGGGTAACAGTCCTGGCTGTCTTAGAACTTGCTTTGTAGATCAGGCTGGCCTGGAACTCACTGAGATCCATCTGCCTCTGCTCTCCCAGTGCCGTGTCACTATGGCACTTTTGTCTTTTAATATGTATGTATGTATGCATTATGTATACTGTTTTCTGCCTGCATGTGTCCCTGTAGGCCAGAAGAGGGCACCAGATCTCATCATAGATGGTTGTTGGGAATTGAACTCAGGACTTCTGGAAGAGCAGCCATCTCTCCAGCCCCGATTATTTTTTTTTAATTTTATGCATATAAATGCTTTGCCTGCACATATGTATTGCACCACATGTGTGCCTGGTGCCTGCTGAGTTCCGTAGAGGATACTGGATGCTTTGGAACTGCAATTCTGAATGATGTGAATCACCATGTGGACCCAGGGAACTGAACCCGGGCACTCTGCAAGAACAGCAGGTGCTCTTAACCACTGAGTCCCTATGGTAAGGAACTTTACTGGCTTTTTTGGGATGACACATAAGGGTATGACTGCCCAGTGGAAGGATCCTATGGAGCCCTAGGGATTAGACTCTTCAGGAAGGTGAGGTTAGGTGATCCAGGGAAAAAGGCTGGATCTACATATACATATTTCCTGGATTTTGTGTAACTTTCTACAGGCAAGGCAGACAGAAATTGACAACTTTTCCCTGTCTAGTTCTGGCACATTGTAAATAAGTCCATTCCCTAGGTGGTTTTGTTTTGAGGGTGGGGAGTAAAGGGCTAAGATTGCTATAAACCAGAATGTTTGATTCCTGGAGCATGTTGACCTCCTATTTGACCTGGAAACCTGCAAGGGATCAGCTCCAGAAATCCCCTCCCTAAGCAACCCCAAGCTGTTCTAAACACAGATCTCTGCAGTAGCACAGATGGCTGCAGTTTTCAGGAAGTAGAGGTGCCTCTTTACGAAGATGGGGAATTGAATTGAGGAAGCCTTGGATTTATGCTAACCTCAATTGCAATGTGGAATATTTTTAAATCCGTGATTTTAAGCCCAGAGCAAGCTCTTTCTGAAGTAGCTGAGTTCCGTGTGCTCAGTTTAAGCAGCATTATGACTGCTCTTTGCCCGACTATTCCAGGGCTTATGTTTGAGTGAGAAAAGGAGTTTCTCAGGATGAGTGCTGGTGGTAAAGGATCACATTGTCAAGTGGCATTTTAAAACTCTTTAAAAGAGAAATTTCCCTCCATGTGTTGGTGATACACCACCTTAATTCCGGCACTCGGGAGGCAGAAGCAAGCAGATGTTTGAATTCAAAGCCAGCCTGGTTGATCTACAGTTCGATCAGAGGATACACAGAGACGGAGAGAAAGAGAGAAATTTCCATTTGAACAAGTATCTTCCTCCACTGGGGGAAAAATAAATAGGGAAATTAAAAAAAAAGGAGGTTATTGTTTAAACCTACATAATCAGACTGGAGGGAGATGATGGCTCAGAGGTTAAGAGGTTAAGGCTGCTCTTCCAGAGAACCTGAATTCAATTCCCAGCAACCACATGGTGGCTCACAGCCATCTATAATGAGATCTGGTGCCCTCTTCTGGTGCAGGCATACATGCAGGCAGAACACTGTATACATAATAAATACTCATTTTTCACCTTGCTAGGCCTTTTACTTAGCCTTTCATTCAATGATGGTCAAGTTAAATTCTGGTGTGTGTGTGTGTGTGTGTGTGTGTGTGTGTGTGTGTGTGTGTGTGACTGAGGGTTGGCACGGGGGCTTCTGAGATATATTCCAGGGTTTGCAAATTTTTGTTTTTACATCTTAACTTTTAAAATTAAAACCTGCATTCAGATTCCAATTTCCATTGAGTTTCTGCTGAGTCATGCCTTTGTTTTCCTCTTCTTCGTGAATTGCTTATTTATTTGCTTTGCTTATTTGAGATAGAGGGTTCTGGAACTCCTGAGCCTCCTGTCTCTAGGCTTAATGCAAAATGTCCCTCACAGGCTGTCATGTGTTTGAATACTTGGTCCCTGCTGGGAGTGCTGTTCCAGAGAGTTCTGAAACATACAAGAGGTTGAGCATTGTTTGAGGAAGTGAATAATTGGGGCTGGCCTTAAGGGAGGGAGTGAAGGAGACCGAGAGGGAGGGGGCACCCGGAGAGGAGAGAGTATGTGTAGGACTGAACTCAGGTCCATTGGAAGAACACCAAGGGCTAAGCCACCTTTTCAGCCCCCCAGAAGACAACTTTTGGGAATCTATTCTGGATCAAATTCAAGCCATTAGGCTGGTATGGCAAATGCTTCCTATCCACTGAGCCATTTTACAGGACCAGTTTTGAGGCTTTGTGGCCAGTCTAGCCCACTCACTGTTTCCTGACTACAGATACAGTATGAGTAGCAGCCTCCAGCTCCTGCTGCCATGTTTTTTCAAAACCCGAATTGCCTCAAGTTGTCACCCCAAAGAAGCCTTTCCTCCCTTATGCTGTTTCTTGTCCAGTATTTTGTCACAGCAATGACAGAAGTTGGTGATTTGCCTGGCAAGAGTCAGTAGCTGTGGAAGTGTAGCTTTGGGCTTTAGGATTGTTTAGGAGATGTTCCCGACAAGAAAAGAACCAAAACCCAAACCAGACAATGTGAGGGATGGTGGCCAAGATCTGTATCCCAATACTTAGGAGCAAAAGCGGGAGAATTAAAAGTCTAAGACCATCCTGGTCATAGAGAGTTCCAGCAGAGTATGACATACAGTGTGACCCTGTCTCATAACAAAAACAAGATCTGGACATAGTGCCTATGATCCCAGCAGACAGGATTAAGAGTTCAAGACCAGCCTTGGCTACAGAGACCTTGTCTCAGAAACAGCAAACAAACAACACCCCTGCCACACCACACATTTACCCCCACTACCCCCAACTCACCCCCCACCTCCACCACAGGTGGTTGTCACTGGAACTCACTACGCAAATCAAACTGGCCTAGAACTCCTTGAGCTGCCTGTGGTTTCCCCAATGCTTGGGTTCAAGGTATGAGTCACCATGCCTACACCACAGCAACCCCCTTTTTAAACTGACAAGCGAGGGCTGGAGGGATGGCTCAATGGTTATGAGTACTTGCTGCTCTTGCAGAGGAACCATGTTCAGAGCCCAGCCCCCAATGGTGATTCATAACTCCAGTTTCAGGGGATGTGAAGCCCTCTTGTCACCTCTGAGGGCACCGGGCATGCACATGATATATATAGGAAGTATGCATACAGAGAAAACATACATGCAGGTAAAGCATACACATAAAAACAAAAACAGAAAAATAAATGACAGGAATGGTGTCATACACTTTTAATCCTAGCACTGGGAAGACAAAAGCAGGGAGACCTCTGAGTGTTGGAGGCCAGCCTGGTCTAAGGAGTGAGTTCCAGGACAGCTAGAGCTATACAGCAAGACCCTGTTGCTTTTTGCTTGTTTTGGTGTGTTTTTGTTTTTATTTTTTTTTCAAAATTTGTTTATTTTATTTTATTGGTTTTTCGAGTCAGGGTTTCTCTGTGGTTTTGGAGGCTGTCCTGCCCTGGAACTAGGTCTTGTAGACCAGGCTGGCTTCAAACTCACAGAGATCCACCTGCCTCTGCCCCCCAAGTGCTGGGATTAAAGGTGTGTGCCACCACCGCCCAGCTTGCTTATTTATTTTATGTGCACTGATGTTTTCCTGCACATATGTATGTATTTTCCTACAAGTATATCTGCGTGAAGGTTTCACATCTCCTGGAACTGGAGTTACACGCAGTTGTGGAACCCGGGTCCTCTGGAAGAACAGCCAGTGAGTGCTCTTAACCACTGAGCCACCTCTTCAGACCCTGTTTTTGATGTTTTGAGATAAGGTTTCTCCGGTAGTCCTTTAACTTGCTCTGTAGACCGGGCTGGCCTCGAACTCACAGAAGTCTGCCTGCCTCTGCTGGGACTAAAGGCGTGTGCCACCAATGCCCAGCTCGGAAGACACCCAGCTCGGAAGAGCTTTACTTTTATCTGCATTTATTTTATGCTGAATTTATTTCCGAGCCATGGTTTTTTGCTTCTTCAGTTTCTTCTGGGATATCTTTTTCTTCTGTGTGCCCTCCTTTTCTGGCTTTGGAGCAGTCTGTTCCTTTTCAGTGAGGATCATCTCACTGTGCTGGGGGAACTTGTGGGCACTTTGCTTCTTCGGTGCTTTGTTCACTGGGTGTGTTCAATGACCAGAGAACCTACATCTAAACCCTTCAGTTCAGCAGGACTCTGCAAAAATCCAGCACTCTTTTTTGGCCACTAACCCTGTGTCCAGCCCCACTATGAATTTGTGGTCAGCCTGGTCTACAGAGCAAGTTCCAAGACAGGCTCCAAAGTGATACAGAGAAACCCTGTGTGAAAAACAAAAATAAAGGTCTTCTGGTAGTTTATATAAAAAATAAAAAATAAATGAAAATAAAATTGCTGTAATTTAATTTTTAGAAAAGATTTATTTTATGTGTATAAGTGTTTGCCTACATGCATGCATGTGCAGGATGTGTGCCTGGTGTCAGATCCCCTGTAACTGTAGGTATGGATGGATGTAAGCCACCATATTGGTGCTAGGAATCAAACCTGGGCCTCTGCAAGAGCAGCAAGTACTATTAACTTCGGAACCATCTCTCCAGGCCCGATTGGCCATAATTTAAGGGCTATGTCAGGCCAGGGAGACACCTCAGTCGGTAAAATGCTTGCTACACATGGGACAGGACCTGAGTTTGATCCCCAGAACCCACACTAAAAAGAAAAAAAGCCAGGCCAGGTAACATGAGCATGTAACCCCACCACTGGGGACTGGGGAGGCAAAGATAAGATGTTTGCTGGTCTTCAAGGTAACCAACAGAAAACAACAAAAGTAAAGGTCTGGTCATCTATATAAAAAATAAAAACGAAATAAAAATAAAATTGCTATAATTCCATTAACCCTTCTGGATACATGTCAAAGTGGATACAAAGAACAGGTCTGCAGTTTGATGACATTTTTTTTTTAACCAAGCATCTTTAGAAAACAAGAAAATCTACCATCGCCAGGCGTTGATGGTGCACATCTTTAATGCCAGCACCAGGAGGCAGAGGCAGGCAGATCTCTGTGAGTTTGAGGCCAGGCTCGTCCACAGAGCTAGTTCCAGGATATGCTCCAAAGCAATACAGAGAAACCCTGTCTCGAAAAACAATATACAAAAGAAAGAAAGAAAGAAAATCTACCATCAATATCTCTAGGCACTTTTGTACCCATCTGCCATTGCTACACCCCCACCAAGGGAACTATTATCCTAACTTATAAGAATAGAAATTGGTTAATTGGTTTTTCTTCCTTTTCTTTATTTCGTGTGTGTGTGTGTGTGTGTGTGTGTGTGTGAAGGAACAAACCTGTGACTGTATGCATGCTAGTGTATTGCTCTACCACCTAGCATTACAGCTGAGACTTTCTATGGACACCAAGTATTCTGGTTAATTTTTTTGTCAAAATAAATTACCTTTGCCGGGTGGTGGTGGCACATGATTATTAATCCCAGCACTCAGGAGGCAGAAGCAGGACATTCTCAGTGAGTTCAAGGCCAGCCTGGTCTACAGAGCTAGTTACAGGACAGGTAGGGCTACATAGGGAAACCCTGTCTTGAAAACAAGACAAAAAACCCCATCCCAACCAGAGTGACTTGTAGGCAGGCATTTTCTTGATTAACGACTGATGAGAGGGGGTGTCCAGCCCATTGTGGACAAAGCCACCCTCCGGCAGGTGGTCCTGGGTTGTATACGAAAGCAGGCTGAGCAAGCCATAAGGAGCAAGCCACTAAGCAGTGTATCGCGGTAAATAAGGATCAGGATAAACAAATAGGCCGAATAGATGTTTATTCAGGGAGAAATAACTTACAACCTAGACAGATGAACACCAGGAAATTCAACCCGATCCTCTCCTGTCCGAGTCATGCCAGAAAGAGAGAGCCTTTCCTGGCCCCCTCCGACCTCCTTCCACAGGTCACTCCGCCCATGGCTCCACCCCCAATGGGCGTGGTCAGTGCCACAGAACTATCTCACTACAGCAGTGTTCCTCTCTGGCCTCTGCTTTAGTTCACACCTCCAGGCTCCTGTCTTGAGCTTCCTTTCATCATAGATTGCAAACTGAGAGTTACAGGATAAAAACAGATCCTTGTCAGGGTGTTTATCACAACAGCAGAGAAGTAAGCCAGATGACTTTCCACCTTAAGTTTCTTGCTAAGCATGGAGCTTATGGGTTTGCCTAGACCAGCTGACGAGCAATATCTAGGAATTCTAGCTCTTGCTTTCTCAGTGCTTGGATTATAGGAAAAATGACACTGTTCCTGATTTTTTTTAAAATGTATATAAGTGCTCTATCTGCATGTTCAATTTTATACCAGAAGAGGGCATCAGATCCCACTGTAGATGGTTTTGAGCGCCATGTGGTTGCTGGGAATTGAACTCAGGACCTCCAGAAGGGCAAGCAGCCAGTGCTCTTAACCACTGAGCCATCTCTCCAGCCCCGATTTTTTTTTATATATATAAAGCATGGGTTTGGGGGCTGTGGAACTCACATCCTGTTTGCATGGCAAGCACTTTACTGACTGATACCTGGTTTATTATTATTATTATTAATTTAGTTTTTACACTCCAATCCCACTTCCCCCTCTCTCTTACCTGCCGCTCCCCCTTCTTCTTCCCCACCCCACCCCACCTTCCATCTGCTCCTCAGAGAGTAAGGACCAAGGCACCTTTCTGAGATCCCCACACTCTGTGTCTAGGCTGAGCAAAGTATCTCTCCATACAGAATGGGCTCTACTAACTCAGTCAGTGCATTGTGGTGTGGTTGGGGTTCAAGAACCCTGTTGTTTTTATGTACATGGAATCTTGGATCCTTGCATTGATTAGGGCCTGGGCTGCATTTTCTCAGCATGGGATTTATTAGCTCCATCCATATTGTTGCATACAGCTGTACATTGTTCATTTTCTCATCTGTTATAGCATCCTATTGTGTGAATATTCCATGGTTTATCTGTTCTGCTACTGACACACACTTGAGTAATACCCTGTATCTCCTAAAGTACATACGATGAAAAAAACTTCTCCAGTGTAGAAGTTTTGGAAGATTGGTCATAATCAAGTCATGAAGGCTCAGCCCTCAGGGATGGATTGATGCTGTTATCATGGAATCAGATTAGTTACTATAGGAGAGCTTGTTATAAAAGTGCAGTTTGGCTGAGCGTTAGTGGGTGCACATCTTTAATCCCAGCACTTGGGAGGCAGAGGCAGACAAATCTCTATGAGTTCCAGGCCCGCCTGGTCTACAGAGAGAGTTCCAGGACAGGTTCCAAAACTACAGAGAAACTGTCTCAGGAAAAAAATCATTCTTTGATTCTTTTAATTTATTCTGTTGCATTGGTTTTGGTTAAAAGAATGGGATGTGAGTCATATCTCTAGCCCTGGAAGGAGACACTAAATTTTGAGCTGCCAGGAAGATTTTAGGATTACTATCTAGCATGAGGCTTTCTGGTAAAGAACCAAGGCACCTAGTCCCCTTCACTAAGAGTTAATCCAAATGGGGCTGTCAGTCATCTGGACAGGAAACTGCCTCCTGGCAGGAGAGCTGTTTCGGAAACTTTCAAATAGTTTTAAACCTGCTTAACAACACATGGTTCTGGATGATCTCTCTGGGCATGTCATCTCCTGCACTGTGAAAGTGTCTACCTTCACAGTGGCCCATTTTAGGCAGCACCCACTATCAGCCTTGAATGTGCCCATGCAGTTCTGTGCAAACCCTCTTCCAAATTCATTAGACTCAGAGTACAGAAACTGGAAGAGCAGAGGAGGCCAGTGCAGATTCCTAAACAGGAAGTGTTATGGAGACATCTGGCCATTGGAACCCATGGCTTTTGGTAAACACATGGAGGGAGGGGATTGCACGGTCACAGTATTATAAACAGGAGTCAAGGAAAAGGGTTCTTCGAACATTACTGGCACAGCATCCATTCCAGCTCAGCATGGGTGGGAGGAAGGATGGCAGGACCAGATACCTGATTCTTAACCAATTCTCTGGCTTGGGTGTGTGTGACCTTGTGAAGGTCGTGCTCTCCCACTCTGAGTCTCACTTCAATGCCCCGTTCTGCCTTGAGCTGCTGCTGCTTTCTTTAAGAGTCACTTAATTTTTAAAATTGTGTGTATCTGTGTACTGGTTTGTGCCTGCGGAATTCTGAAGATGGAGTTGTAGGCTGTGTGAGCCACCCACCATGCGATTCAAACACAGTTCCTCTGTAAAAGCAGCACACAGTCTTAACACTGAGCATCTTCTCTCCATCCCTGCCTTGAGTTCTAACAGCCCACATATGCATCCTGAGAGAGCCCACCCTTATTTGTTCTTATACGACAGTGGTCCACTGAACAACAAAGATCTTTCCACTTGATCATCATCTTCTTCTTCTTCTCCTTCCCCTTCTCCCCCCCCTCCTCTCTCTCTCTCTCTCTCTCTCTCTCTCTCTCTCTCTCTCTGTTTTGTTTTTTTGAGACAGGGTTTCTCCGTGTAGCCCTGGCTCTACTTACTAGAACTCCCTCTGTAGACTAGGCTGGACTTGAACTCACAGAGATCCACCTGCCTCTGCCTCGAGAGTGCTGGGATTAAAGACGTGCGCTGCCATCACCTGACCTCCCACTTGATTTTCTGCAGAAACAACAGCTGTCTGTGCATTCATTGGCACACACAAAGAGGATTAAATTGGTGCCTTAAAATTTACCTCTTCCCCACCCCACCACCCCGGCAGTGATGGCTCAATGGGTAAAGCTTCTTCCTACCAGGTATAATGAGCTGAATTTGATCCCCAGGCCCCACACGGGAGAGAACTAACACACACAAGTTGCCCTTTGTGGCATGAATGTACCCACATACAAACATACACAATAAATAAATGTACCTTCAAAAATGTGTAATACAATTAACATGGTAGAGGGTGGGGAGATGGCTCAGTGGCTGTGCTCCCACAGGATCTGCAATTCCAGCCCCAGGAGGTCCGACACCCTCTTCTGTCCTCCATGGGCACTGAGCACACATGTGAACAGGCACACATGCAGGCAGAACACCCATACACATTAAAATAAATACATGCAGGTGTTTATTTTTAAAAATTAACATGGTGCATACATGTGCTTGTTCAGATATAGTTGTTATGCATTGTAGCAGCTTTGTGAGAAAAGCCATAGCCATTCTTGTCACGCAGCTGATGTCTGAAGGCACAGAGCAAGGATCATGTAGGTATTATACATTTACTGTGTAATACTCATTTCTTTATCGGAGGATGTTCAGTAATTAGAGATTTCAGCACAGACCCCAAGATTCTTTGTCTTCATCTGGGAACTTGTCTTATCATTTGTATTCAAAGGTTAAATATAGAAGAAAGAAAAAAAAACACTCCAGACATGATGTAGTCACTGTCTGGAACAGCTTTATATTTCAACAGGATATTATCACTAAGGCAAAGAGAAATGATTCCTACTGCGTAGGAAATGATTGCACAGAGCAGTGTTGTTCAAGCAATCAGAAATCACATCATGTGGTGAACGAGGAGTTTGCTATTCCATTGTTCATTTAAAATGTGGGGCTGCCGAGAGAAAAAGGCTGAAAACAGCAAGGGAGGTAGCCGAGAGGCCACCCCTCCCCCAGGAAATTCTGGAGTTCTCCTGAAGTACCCGATCTGACATTAGCCATGAGCAACCTTGGCTCCTTGAATTTCCTGTCGCTAGTGGCACCCTCGCCCCATTCCCGAGGGGCTTTCATAGGAACTGACAAGGGAGAGCTGGTGTCTTTGCAAACATTTGTTAGGAAATCTGTCCTAGACTTCAGAACAGATTTTCTTTAGTTCTCTGTCTGACTTTTCTCGTCAAGCAGGCCCCTTCCTTGAGCCCATGTCACCCATAAGAAGTGAGAGTTTGGTATCGATGACAGTAAAGAGGCTGATTACGGGTGACCTCCACCTGAGGTGTCATCTTAGAGGAGCCCAACATAGTCTTCCCTCTCCCTCTGCTACTCTGTGTGTGTGCAGAAGAGGAGTGCCTAGAGCCAGGAGAGGAAAAGAAGGCTGTGAGCAGAGGTGGGGTCTTCCCAGCACTAACAGAAAGAGGAAGGGAAAAGTGGCCCAGCAGTGAGACGGGGCAGAGCAGGGGACATTTATAGTGTCAGCTGCCACCAAGAGGAAAGTCCCTGCTCATGGGACACTGGCAACTGGAGAGCTAATGATTGAGACACTTTTCCAGTCAGTGTACACGATGCTGGTTTGATATTTTGCTCGAGTCCACTGAAACCTAACCTTGGTCTTATCTTGAAACACATCTTCACTAGATATTTAAGGCATACACAAGGGGTACAAAACAACATAGCAAACATCTGGTTGGGCTGCCGAGATGGCTCAGTGGTTAAGAGTGCTTGGCTGCTCTTCCACAGGTCCTGAGTTCGATTCCCAGCAACCACCTGGGGGCTCACAACCATCTATAAAGATAGAAAACAGGTTTGGGGCTTCGGAGCAGGCATTGGTGGCACACACCTTTGGTCCCAGCACTTGGGAGGCAGAGGCAGGAAAATCTCTGTGAATTTGAGGCCAGCCTGATCTACAATAGTAAGTTCTAGGACATCCAGGTCTTTGTAGAGAGACCTTGTCTCTACAAACAACAAATACCAGAAAGAAGCCAGGTGGTGATGACGAACACCTTTAATCCTAGCACTCGGGAGGCAGAGGCAGGTGGATCTCTGTGAGTTTGAGGCCAGCCTGTTTTACTGAGCGAGTTCTAGGACAGGCTCCAAAGCTACAGAGAAACCCTGTATAGGAAAAAAATCCAGAAAGAAAATAGGACTGGGGAGATGGCGCCGCTCTATATAAAATGCTTGTGATGCAAGCATGAAGACCTGAGTTCAGATTCCCCTCTCAACCCACATAAAGCCAGGCACAGTACCTTGTGTCTTTCATCCAGAGCTCCCACAACAAGATGAGAGGCAGACAGGAGAATCTCCAGAAACTCTCAGGCCAGCTAGCCTGGGATACCCAGGGCAAATAGGAGACCTTGTCTCAAAGAAGGTGGGAAATAAAGAGTAATACCCAAAGTTGTCCTTGAACCTCCACACGTGCACTGTAGTATCTGTGGGACTGCACTCACACATGTGGACCAATACACATACATCATATACATCCACATTCACAAAAGATAACAATACAAACACAAGATAGAGAACATTTCAGATATAGTTGGAGCCACTGTCTGTGTATCCCCAAGACAAATACAAATTTTGAATGGTACCATATATATATATATATGTGTGTGTGTGTGTGTGTGTGTGTGTGTGAATTTGATCAATCCTACATGTATTAGTGTACTTTGGATAGCTATGATGAAATACCTAAGACTGGCTGGTTGTAAAAGTAAGTTTGGAGACTGAACATTCCAACAGCTCGGTACCAGCTATTATAAGGGCCCCCTTGGCTACATCACAACACAGCAGAAGACATCATATTGGAAGCACACACAAAAGGAGAGATCATAGTGTGAAACAGTAAATGGAAAATGATTTGGGGCTTGGCCTTGTTTTCCCATATCAATTCACTCTTGCAGAGAACAAACCTACAGTCTTGTGCCATTACATAACCGTTTCTGAATACAGTGCCCTAATCAACCCCCATGGGGCTTATCGCTTAAAGGGTCAACCATTTCTCAGCATTGCCACACCGGGGCCCAAGCTTTCAACACATTATCACTTGGGGACACACTAAAACCATATCTAAATTATGATTCCATACAAATGATAGGCATTAGAAATCATTAGATATATGATTTATAAGATTCTTGCCTATTTTGATAACTTTAAAAACACAAGTACATTAAATATGGCCTTCTGAAATGTGCTTTTCTCAGTGCTTTTTAAAAAACCGTGGCAGGTGGATTTGAGGCATCCATTCTAACTGCTGTATAGCAGTTAACCCATCTTCTGAATAGACACACACTCTGCTGCTGCCCGCAGGATACTGCATTCTTAGTTCAAAAATTAGAGGGATGACCCTTTCTAAGGAGCAAATAGCTCATGTCCTTTATCCAAACCCTCTTCCCTGGACCTCAGAAGAAGTCACCAGTAACTGTTGCTGGCAGCTTCGTATTTAGAATATAATCTGACTTTGAGAGAGCACTGGTCCTTGCCACAGGATGACTGTGGTGTCTAAGTGAGTCAGGTCACTGAGTTCCCCACATCTTTCCCCTGGATGCTACAAGTCAGGCTGTCAGTGGTGAATTGGTTCACCCATCAAAAGGGACAAACAGTCCTGGGAATGCTAGATAACCACATAACATAAGAGCTGGGACAGTGGTCCATGTCCTTCCCAAGCCCCAGCCCCCAATACAAGACAGAGGATATTTTGGACATCAGCCTAGGAAACCGTCTGAGCAGATTGCAAGACCGTTGTCACTTGGAGCCCTTCTAGAAGGGGTGTGGGGTGTGAAGACTTGAAAGGGGGACAGAAGCAGAGTACTGAAATGACTGAGTACGACATCAGTTATCACTGAGTGACAGAACCGTCATTTCTCTCTGGACTCACTTCACTAGGCTGGGAATCTCCTGGCTAAAGATTCAATCTTGGGATTTCTGGCACTCAGTTTTCTGGCCCCTGTCAAACATTCCTTGAGAGCCATCTAGCCTGTCAAGTGTTGGCACCTGCCACGTTGTTTTTAGCCAAATCAGTGAAGGGCTCTTTTGACTTTTAAGCTAGTCAAGGGTTCTCATTTCCCAGTGTTTCCATCACTCTTTGATCCTATAAGCAGTAACTGAAGAGGAAGCCCAGAAGGTTCAGGCTGACATGAATTCTTGAGATGGTCTAGTTCAACATCTGATGGATCATTAATTTCATAAATAGATGCTGAGTACCTAGGGTAAACCAGACCTAGGCTAGCACCAGAAACAAACTAATAACCTAAACCAATGTTAGCTCACCTCTGTGATCCTGGCACTCAGGAGTTAGAGGCTAGGGGACTGTTGCAGGTTTGAGATTAGTTTGTGCTCATAGAGTGTTCAAGTACAATGCCAGGACAATGTGGTAAAATTATGTCTTAAAACTTCCCTAAAAACCAGGGCCAAGCAGGCTGGGTGGTCTTGGCACACACCTTTAATCCTAGCACTCAGGAGGCAGAGGCAGGTGCATCTCAGTGAGTTCCAGGCCAGCCTGGTCTATGAAGTGAGTTCTAGGCCAGCCAGGGCTACACAGAGGAACCCTGTCTCAAAAAAAAAAAAAAAAAAAATCCAAAACCAAACCAAAAAACAACTAGGACCAACCATGGTGGTACACAACTTTAATTCCAGTGCTAGAGAGGCAGAGGGTGAATTTCTGTAAGTTTGAGGTTAGTCTGCTCTATGTATCAAGACACCATCTCAAAACAGAAGCAAACAAACAACAATAAAACAATCAAAACCCTGGGGACTGGAGAGACAGCTCAGTGGTTAAGAGGCTATTCTGCTCTTACAGAGGATCCAGCTTCATTTCCCAGCACTTACATGGGAAAGCCCACGACAGCCTATAACCCCAGTTCCAGGGGATGTCCTCTTCTGAACTTGTGTGCACATACCTCTAACTATACATACACACACACACAAACCTTTGGTATTGAAAAACAAAACAAAATAAAGACCCCTTTTTAACCTAAAAAAAAAAGAGAAAAAAGACACAGCCTGTGACTTCCTGAAGATTCCACAACAGTGGATGGGAGCTAGAGGCGACCAACATTAATAAATCAATCACACAGATATTAAATCATAATGTTATCAGTCATATTTATGCAGGTCAGAGAAGGTGTCTTAGTTACTTTCCTGGGGCTTCAATAAGACACCATGACCAAGGCATCTTAGAGGAGAATTTATTTGGGGCTTACAGTTTTAGAGGGTCAGAATCCATGGCCATCGTGTCTGGCAGCATGGTGCTGGGGCAGCAGCTGCGAGTTCACATGGAGACACAATCACCTAGCAGAGAGACAGAGGTGGGGAGGGAGGAAAGGAGAGAGGGACAGAGAGAGAGGGAGGGAGGGAGAGATCTGAATGGTATGAGTCTTTTGAAACCAGGTCAACCTCCTAATTCTTCCTAAACAGTTCTGCCAACTGAAGCCCAAGCATTCAAATATATGGGCCTATGGGGGCCACGCGCATTCACACCACCACAGAGAGCTCCCTGGAAGAGTGAGGCTCTGGCTGGCATTGGAAGGAGGAGGATGTGTTGCAGCAAATCAGAAAGAGGGAGCTTTGGATGGGAGGGCAGGATGCACAAGATGGTACCTGGGGCATCAGCAGAGCAGAACAAAGGCATGTGACCAGCTCAAGCAGACGAACAGAGGGGGCTTACTACATGAGCCACGAAGCTGAAGGACAGGTAGTACTCCTGTCCTAAAAGCAACAGGATGCCACAGAAGGCCTTCAATAGGGCATGGAGCATGCTCAGAGAGAGTGCTTGGCTATTGTATGGACAGCAGGCTGCAGAGGTATCCATGGAAGGGCTTTTCAGGTGAGGGACAGTGGTGGCTTGTGTTAGGTGGTGGAACAGAGAAGGGGACAGATGAGACACGTATTTAAGAGACAAAACCCCCACAATGCCTTGGATAGGGATAGAAAGCCATTTTTTAAGCTGAGTGTGTTGGGTAATATACATAAAAACGGCATTTGGATACATAGGCAGGAGGATCACTGCAAGTTCCAGGCCAGCCTGATGTACATAAAGAGCTCCAGGCCAGTCAGGGACACATGATGAGACACTGGCTCAAACAAACGAACAGACAAATGAAAAAAAAAAAAAACTGTCTTTAACAGACTAGATCAACAGCTGATGAGTGTTGCTCAGAGGAGGATCCGGTATGATCTAAGATACTAGCTAAAAGGCCTTTTGACCTTTTGAATTCAGCTTTCTCTCTTTTTTCTTTAAACATTTATCATGTATACAGTGTTCTGCCTGCATGTATGCCTGCAGGCCAGAAGAGGGCGCCAGATCTCATTATAGATGGTTTGTGAGTCACCACGTGGTTACTGGGATTTGAACTCAGGACCTCTGGAAGAGCAGCCAATTCTCTTAACTGAATCCAAATTTTTATAGTGAGGAGCTAAATCTGCATTTGTAATGAGCTCCCTTGGCAATCCCTTATCCACTCTAGTTCAAATGCCCACACTAACAGGAAACAGCTGTTTTCTCTGTGATTAAATAAAGGACTAAGATGTCTTAGTCTGTTTGGGATGCTATAACAGAATACTACAGGCTGGATGACTTATGGGCAACAGAAATGTGTTGCTTACAGCTCTGGGAATTAGGGAGTTCAAAATCATGGTATCTCATGAGGCTCTACTTTCAGGTGTCCTCTCATGGCAGAATGGGGTGCCACTCTCCCAGGCCTCTTTTACTTTCTCTGTCTTCCTCCTGTCTCCTTTCCTCTTCCTCCCTCCCTCCCTTCCTTCCTTCATTTTTTTTTTTTTTTTTTTTTTTTTTTTTTTTGGACAGGGTCTCATATAGCCCAGGCTGGCCTCAAATTTTCTATATCGCTAAGGATGACCTTGAACTTCTATTTCTCCTGCCTCTACCTTTATAGTGCTGAGATAATAGGCTTACACCATCACACCCAGTTTAGCTGGTGCTAGGGGTCAAGTTTAGGGCTCCCTGAATGAAATTCACTCTACCAGATGAGCTCCACACTCGCCTCCAGGACCTGTGTTTTAAGGGAATTAATCTCATTCATGAAAGTTCTGCTCTTATGACCTAATTAATCACTTCCCAAACACCCACCCCTAATGCTACCAAACCAAGGGTTAGGACTTCAAATGTGGATTTGGGGAGGAGGTTCACAAGTATTCAACCTATAACAAACACTATTACATCTCTAGGTTCCTCTGGTCTTCTCAATAAAATAGATGTGCTGGATAAAACTTATGGGATGCTATTTGGACTAAGGTTCTTCTCTACTATGTCCTAAAAGGCTAATCCAAGATGGAGTTACTCATGTCACAAAGGAAACTCAGGCTATTTATTGTTAAGAACCTACCTTCTTAGAAATCAAGAGAGAAATAATAGCCAGCTCCTACAAAGCCAACAAAAATCCCTAATGCTTTTCACCAATCTGGCAGAGTGTGGAGGCAGAGACAGGCAGATCTCAGAGATTTTGAGGCCAACCTGGCCTACATATTGATTCCCAGGCCAGCCAAGACAACACAGTGAGATCCTATCTCAAAAAACACAAATAAATAGATGATACCTAGCTAGATAATAGACAAATAAAATAGTTAATAAATCATTCATATGCTCCTTATTCCTTATTTTTGCTTTCCTCAATCCTTTGGTTTAGTGTGCTGTTTTTGTGGCATTGTGATGGAATGAACCCACACATGCTAACCAACTAGGCCACCAATGAGCTGTGTCCTGCCCCCCTCGCCCCCACCTCTTTCTCTCTCACACTTTGAGAGAGGGTCTCACTAAGTTACTCAGACAAGCCGTAGAACGTGTGATCCTTCTGCCTCTGGCTCCTGAATAACTAGAATTATAGATTCATACCATCAGGCCTAACTTCTTCAAGCTTTTGTCTGCCCCTCTCTGCCCAACTCATCAGAGCTTGTTTCTGTCTTACAGACCAGGGGTTGTGCAGTTCAAAAAGTCTCTAATAAAAGTCAGTTAGAGTAAGATAATGCTTTTACTCTTGATTTGATTCTCTGCTTCACAAAAATAGGCACAAGTGAGCAAACCAACAATTAGAAAAGATACATTGATTTTGTGTGTGCTTGTGTGTGTGGGTGGGTGTTTTGCCTGCATATCATCTATGCAGGTACAATACATGCACGCAATGCTCACACAGGCCAGCAGATGGCGTCAGATCTCCTGGAACTGGAGTTACAGACCCTTGTGAACCACCATGTGGGCTGGGTGCTCGGAATCAAAGTCGGGATCTCTGTAAGAGTGGCCAGTGTTCTTATCTACTAAGCCATCTCTCCAGGCCCCAAATTAAATCTTTCAAAATTCTACTGCAGATCTGGGTGTGGTGGCACATGTCTGTAATCCCATTACATAAGAGACTAAAGCAGGGGAATCTCAGAAATAGAGGTTAGCATAGGCCACAGAGTGAGTCCTTGTCTAAAAGAAACAAACAAAAAAACCCCAAAACAAAGCAAAAAAAAAAAAAAAAAACCCAACCAAACAAAAAACATGCCAGTAGTGGTGGTGCACGCCTTTAATCCTAGCACTCGGGAGGCAGAGACAGGCAGCTCTCTCTGAGTTTGAGGCCAGCCTGGTCTACAAAACAAATTCCAGGAGAGCCAGGGCAGTTACACAGAGAACCCTGTCTTTGGAAGAAACAAAAACAAAAACAAACAAACCAAAAAGAAAAGCAAACAAACAAAAGGTCATGTTCACTAAAATGTTATGGGCAGGTGCCTGTGACGCAGGTAAAACCCGCTTTTCCTCTCTTGTTCCCTACCTGGGCTTGACTTTCCCCGGGGTCGCCCTCTGAGGTCCTTTCAGCCCCTACATTTTAACCTGTATCTGTTTAGTTAAGATAGCCATGTGGCAGGATTTCACTGACCACCTGCTTTGCCCACGACTTTGCCAGTTTAGCACCTAAAGCCTCATCTTACGACAACTGAGACCCAGGGGAAGTAGACAGTTGGACACCCTCCGTCCCATGCCATACCTGTGTGGTCATGCAGTTTGTAGCACACGGAGCTGCCCAAGGACTTTTGTTCTCAGAAGTCTGGTTGGATGGCTGCAAACTAGCCGCTAAACACACTGAACTCATTCAACCCCTGGCCCCACTCCAGACCTTCACAGATCCTAATCTTGTTAACACAAATGTCCCCAGCACCCTTTTATCAAAGCTGACTTCACCTGGGGAAGGTGTCAAAATTCGGACTCTGGTTCTCACCTCTAGTGCATCTCAACTACATGGTTTGGAATGTGGCTTGGATATCTAGATAGTTTTTCCAGATCTCCTCCCTAAGTGATCCTACTGCATAGTCCAGATTAGAAAACCACTGTTCTGAAAAATAGAGACTCCAGGAGCCAGCGAGATGGTGGTTCAATGTGTAAAGTCACTTGCCTTGTAAACATGACCACCAGAGTTCAATTTCTAAAGCCTATGAAAAGGTGGAAGGTGAGAATCAACACATATGCTTAATTTAAAATAATTAAAACAAATCTTTAAAAAAAATAGTCTGAGTACTGTGGCACTCACCTTTAATCCCCACACTCAGGAGGCAGAGGCAGGCAGGTGGACCACATTGGATGTCCTCCTCAGTCACACTCCACCTCGTCTTTTGAGACAGGGTCTCTCATCGACCATGAAACTCAAGGATTCAGGTCACCCTGGTGGCCAGCAAGCCCCAGGTGTCTTCTTATCTACCCCTCTCGAATGCCTGGCTCTTTAACATGGATGTTGAGGGTCTGAACGCAGGTCCTCAAGTTTTCATAGCAAGTGCTTCCTGACCGATCCATCTCCCCAGACCCTGGTTCCCAATATTCTTTTAGGGGAGACTCCCGAGTCAGCCTGGCTTTAGTGAGAAGTCAGTATAGCCACTCACATGAGAGCTAAGGATGGGCGTTCCACCATCATTCAGGTATGGAGGGAGATTCAGGAGTTTAGATGATGTCATCAGTAGGTGACGCCCTTTTCCCATACACTTAACCTTGTGAGACTTTATTCTCAGACAGCCTTTCCCCCATGGCTGTGACAAAAACCCCTTAGGGGAGCAAGGAGTTGTTCTGGCTCAGTTTCTGAGAGATTTTAGTTCACAGTGGGGAAGACACGGCAAGGAGAGTGACAAGTGCCCCCAAAGGCTTGGGACTGAAGAGGAGCAATGGGATTTACTACAAAGGTATTAATGCCATATGCAGACAGGCAGACAGCCTTACACAGGGGGTCCAAGGAGAGCTTAGGACTTGGTGGGTGGGTGGGAACCCCTCCTTACATGCTTTTAGAGGAAGGCTGATTGAAAAGTTTCTTTTTTGAGTCATAGTTGGCCACTGCTGGGGGTGACCAGTGAGTAGTCAACTAAAGAGTTGTTAAGTGAGATAAACATATTTCCTGGCTGGGCATCGCGATGATGACATGATCTAGAGAAACAACTTACATTAGTTCTACAAAAATGACTATAGTTATTGGGACTGGCAGTTCAATCAAAATGGAGGCACTTTGCAAAATGACATGGCCCTGGCTAACATTTCCTGTTGGAAGGCATGCAGTAGCGGGTTAGTTCCTGGAAGCAGAAAAGCCCACCAGAACCAGGGATGGGTATAAACTTCAAAGCTCGCTCCTGGTGACCTGCTTCTACTAGCTAGCCCCCACCTCCAAAACCAGTGCCACCAGCTGAGAAATTAAGTGTGCAAAACACACAAGCCTATGGAGAACACTTGTCACATAGAAGTCATTATAACCAAAATGCACATTGTAAAAGTGTGCTAGGCTTGAGACTGGAACTCTCCTAGCACTCTGACATTTCCACCAGCTAATGATGCTTACCATCATGCCTGGGACTTCAAGAAAACATGTTTCACTGGGTAGCCCTGGCTGTCCTAGAACTCATTCTGTAGACCAGGCCGGCCTTGAATTCAGAGAGATCCACCTGCCTCTGCCTCCTGAGTACGAGGATTAAAGGCATGCGCCACCACCACTGCCACTACACCCAAAGTATTTATTATTTTTTTTAAATACTTGTTTTTATTATTTTAAAAAATGTGTCCTAGTCTGTGTGTTCATGTGTCTGTGTGTGCAGGTGTCCACAAGAGGGCACTAGATCCCTGCAGCTGGAGCTGCAAGTGACGGGCCACCGGAGGTGGGTTCTATGACCCAAACTCCAGGCTTCTGTAAGAGTAATATGCTTTCTTTCTTTTTAATTATTTAACTTTATTGTATGTGCATTGGTATGAAAGTATCAGGTCCTCTGGAACTGGAGGTATAGACAGTTGTGAGGTGTCATGTGGGTGCTGGGGATTGAACCCCAGTCCTTTGGAAGTGCAGCCAGTGCTCTTAACCACTGAGCTATCTCTCAAACCCCAATGCTTTTTGTTTTGTTTTGAGACAGGGTTTCTCTGTATTGCTTTGGAGTCTGTCCTGGAACTCGCTCTGTAGACCAAACTGGCCTTGAACTCACAGAGATCTGCCTGCCTCTGCCTCTCCAGTGCTGGGATTAAAGGCATGCGCCACCAACGCCTGGGTGCAATATGCTCTCTTAACAGCTGTGCCATTTCTCTAGGTTCTAGGTCCCACGTTGTGTGTGTGTATGTAAATTAGAAGATAACTTCCAGGAGTGGCTTCTCCGACCATGTAGGTTTCTGAGACCAAAGTCGGGTCACCAGGCTTTACCCACTGAGCCGTGCTGCCTGCCCAAATCAGACAAATCAGAAAATCATCTCAGCTCCATAAAGAACAGACACAACACAGAAACAAAAATGGTGGGAATTAGAGAGCTGGTTCTGGTCCCCTCCTCCTCCTCTTCTTCTTCTCCTCCTTCTTCTCCTTCTCCTCCTCCTTCTCCTTCTTCTTGCTGGCTCTGATCTTTTCTTCTCCTCATCCTCCTCTACTTCTTCTTGTTTTTCGAGACAGGGTTTCTCTGTATTGCTTTGTAGCCTGCCCTAGCACTTGCTCTGTAGATCAGGCTGGCCTCAAACTCACAGAGATCTGCCTGTCCCCATCTCCTGAGTGCTGGGATTAAAGGCATGCACCACTGCAGCTGATTGACCATGAACTTTTGCTTCTCCTGCCTATGCCTCCTGAATGTCTAGATTATAGGTGTGTACTGCCATTCCCAGTTAGGGTGATGCCTTCCAAAAATGGAAGAAGGCAGAGATCAGGGTTCCAGAACACCAGGGAAGGGAGGAGACCAGGAACATACTAGCCAGGCTGTGTGGGCCCATGTCTGCACATAGCAGTTACTGTGGCAAACAGCACAGGTTCAGAACACAGGAGGCAAAGAAGCTCTTTCAGTGTGCTACGACTGTGTCCATCCATCACAGTGGGAATTTCCACACACACCACCCCCATCCACACGGTGAAGCTGTAACTTTCACTGTGACTGTAACTGGAGACCAGTCTTTGGGGAGGTAACAAGGTTAAACAAGGCCACAGTGGGGGCCCAATTCCATAGGATTGGTGTCTGTATATGAAGAGGGAAAGTTGCTGGTGCTTTCTCCATTGCCCTCCCCTTCCTCCATTCCTCCATTTCTTTCTTAAATAAGAAGATATGAATTAGACGACAGAGAAGAGGTATGTATGTGTAAGCCAGGAAGAGAGGCCCAAGGAAAAACCCTGATGGCTGCTTGATCTTCAACTTGCAGCCTCCAGAATAGCAGGGAAATAAACATCTGTTGCGTTAGCCCCTTAGCCTGTGAGATCTATGGTGACACAAGCTGACAAATACTCCATTATTGAGCACTAACTTACTGCCTGTCTTCCAAGAAACTCTGGTATATTTTTTCTGAAAACGATAAAGGCTTTCATGGAGTGCCCTTATGTTAAAACACACTCACACTCACACACTAGACACACTTGCACACAAACACACACAATCACACACACACACCACACCACAATAAGATCTTTGAGATCTAGAAGGAAACTGAATTATCAGCCTTAACAGCCAAAGCCAGTGCTGTACAAGGAAAACCTGTACCTTAACAAAATAAAAACTTTTGTTCTGTAAGTTCATATAAAGCTAAGCTAAAAGGTCTATGCAGTGACAAGCACATGTGGAAGAGAACTGAATTCTGGGCCCTTTCTGGGTGACTTTATGGGACCCTGTGTCAAAGAAGCACACCAAAGCAAAACCAAAACAGCAACAAAAGCACAAAAAACAGGCTACAGTAATATTTGACACACAACTACCATCTACATTTATTTTATTTGAGATATGATCACATGTTTCCCAGGCTCACCTTAAACCTTGATCCTCCTGTCTCCACCTCCCAAGTGCTTGGATAACAGGCATGTACCACAATATGTTTGGATATGTACACATACACACAGACACCACAGGAATCTTTTAAATGTGTATGTGCATGGCTGTGTGAGTATGAATGTCTCTGTAGGGAGTGCTGATGGAGCACATGTCACGGTGCTCCTTTGGGCATCAGGGGACAGCCTTAGGTGCTCCTCACCTTTCACTCTTTGAGGCAGAGACTGTTGTTCACTGTTGCACGCAATAAGCTAGCTGGCCTGGAAGCTTCTTGGGATCCCACAATTTTTTTTTTTTTTTTTTTTTTTTTTTTTTTTTTGTATTTTGAGATAGGGTTTCTCCGTGGCTTTGTAGGCTGGATTCCACTACTTTTACTTTCTGTTTCTCAGTAGGTGAATTGAGATGACAGATGCATGTGACCCACATCTGACTTTAGGTAGGTTCTGAGGGCCCAAACTCCAGTCCTCACACTGGTATGGCTTTACCCACTGAGCCCTCTTCCCAGCCCTGGAATATAAAACCCAGCAGTTTGAGAACAAACAACTCACTTAAAAGTAGGCAAAGGCACGGAAAGATTCTTCCCTGAAGAGGTCATGCAGATGGCAAATGGATGCTTGAGAGGAGTTTAAACATGATTAGCTGTTAGGAAGTTCCTCATCAACTGATTCCAGAGAACTCAGAAGGCGTGGAAGCCCTTCACTCTGGGAAGGCAACTGTACCTAAGACAGGTATCTTGAGGAAAACTAGCCACAAAAATACAGAAGACCACACAAGATGTTATCTTTCTATCTTAATTCAGCACCCCTGGTGGTAGTGGCAAGACAACTAGCTTTGGCATGATTCCTTAGATTTTGCAAAAAACAAAACAAAACAAAAAAGCAAACATAGGCTTGAAAGACATGACACAGGCAAAGAAAAGCACAAGGCTAGAGATGGTAAGGTTCCTGCTACCTAAGCACGAGAACCTGAGTTTAAGCCTCAGTAACCCCATGAAAGCCACACAGCAGCACACACCTCTAACTCCTTTAGTGGGGAGGCCTCACTGGCCAGCCAGTCTAGTCCAATAGGTGAGCTTCCAGATTCAGAGAGAGACTCTGATTCAAAACAAAATCTGTAGAGCCATTCTTGTTGAAGTTACCCCAGCAAAAGGAAACTTAGGGAAGACAGGGTTTGTTTTAACCTGCACTCCCAGGTTATAGTCCATCATTGCAGGGAATTCAAGACATTAACACGAAGCAGTTTGGTCACATCCACAGTCAAGAGCAGAGACAAGGCTTGGAGAGACTTGTACTACCCATATATGCATGGCTGTAGGAGCATCTACAGGATCATAAAAGGCCTTTTAGGGACCACATCCCTGAAGAAAATTGACTTGTCAATGACAGTAAATCAGTTGTGCTCACTTTGGGCCAGATGCTGCTTTCCCAGAGATACCTGACCAAGGATGTCAAGGATGGCACTCTGCTAATGTAGGAACAAAAATAATGCATAACCGGGTTCCTAGCACTTCCCTCTCCTACACACTTGTTTACTGAAAAAGAGTCTTGAACTATAACTGTAAGGACTTAGGCATTACGCTGGCCTGCCCCTGTCACCTGGCAGAATGCACTCAGGCAGTACCCTGGTCAGCAGGGTTCCATCATGACTACTAGTCTGCAACAGGTGTAAAGGACCCCTTTAAAAGTCAGACCCCTGCTCACTTACACTCTTTGCTGTCTCTCTTTCTCTCTCTTTCTGTCTCTCCTTCCTCTTCTGTTCCCAGTGTCTTTTTCCTCTTCCCTTCCCCCTCACTCTCCTTTCTAAATAAAGTTCTCACTCAAGCTCTGTCTGCCTACGGTGTTATTTCCTCCACCTTGGTCACCCTCGACTGTTATGAAACCTGCTGTGCTCTCCCATGTGGTCCCTTACCTTGGGACCCCCACTCAAGACCCCCCCCTTCTCCAGCTTTATCCTATAACTGTAACAAAAGAACAACAGAAACCTTGTTATAAATTATAGCATTTAGTCAATGTTAGAAAAAGGGGATGGGATTCTTGGCAAATTCTATAGATGCAACTTGAAAGCCACCAGGATTCCATGCATACCCATTGTAAGGAAACTTAATTGTGCCCCCCCACAACAAGACTCTAGCACCTTCCACCTGAGCACTAGGCAATCACTGTGCCGGCTTGCTGTAAGTTAGTGTATCTTTCAGCTTTCATCAGAAAAGTGCCTGGAAACCTAGAGCACACTGCACAGCCTGCAGGCAGCTCAACCGATTGGAGGGTGCCCTTTCCAAGGGCTTCAGTTCGTCTGAACCCCTTCCAGGCAGCTGGGCTGGTGCCTACTTCTCTTAGGCTACCTGGCTCTGAAGGCTCTGTTTCTTGCTGCTTGTTGAGCCTGAGTCTCATCAGAGCAGCTCAGCTTGTCTGAGAGTGCCTATCAGCAGTCTTTATTGCTTATGTACTCTTGGGGATGGACGGACTTAACGGAGTTTGGTTAGTTTTAAGGACTTCCTGAAGCTATTGTTAAAATGTTTACTGCCTGTCTTAAGGGGGCAAAGGACTATTCCACCCCACCTCTCCTTAGATAAACATCCTGATGTTTTCATCTCCCTCCAAGTATCATATCTTCCCCCCCCCCTTTGGTTTTCCGAGACAGGTTTCTCTGTATTGTTTTGGAGCCTGTCCTGGCACTGGCTCTGTAGACCAGGCTGGCCTCGATCCACCTGCCTCCCGAGTGCTGGGATTAAAGGCATGCGCCACCAATGCCCAGCTCCAAGTATTATATCTTAAAATACCCTGTTGAAAAGCCAAATGGTGGTGGCTTAAATCCCAGCACTTGGGAGGCAGAGGGCAGGTGGATCTCTGAGTTCCAGGCTAGCCTGGTCTACAAAGTGAGTTCCAGGACAGCCAGCCAGGGCTGTTACACAGAAAAAAAAAAAAAAAGGCACCAAGGACTTTCTCACTCCTTATAATCCCACCCCCTGCTGTGTGGCTCCTGGACCACTAAATGGCTGACCTCCACTGTTAACCATGCCTGCTTAACTCAAATAGCATGGTTTTCCTCTCCCTCAGGGTCTTCTGACAGCTGCCAAGCTTCCCAGCTTGCCTGCCCTGTTGCTTTTCTCTTAAATTCTTCAATGACTTAATTAACAAGAAATCCAAGAAGGGATCTCGATTTCCCCAGTACCATGTGTTACCCAGTTGGGGTACCCCAAAATCTCTTGTAACAGTTAGCTGGCCTGAGAGCTTGCAGGGTATTTTCCAACACACACACTGGTATAACTGGCAGGAATCACAGAATCTGACTTTTACTTGGGCTCCGGGGATCCAGAATGCCCCCCCCCTCCTGCCCATGCTCAGTTTTTTTATGTGGCTGTTGGGAATCCAACCAAACTCAAGACCTGTGCTTGTGCAGCAAACACTGTCGCCCACTGAGCTGTTCTCAAAAGATAAGGTCTTTCTGTATACAGGGATAAGTGAGGTCCCCTCTTGAGGTTCTTAGTCTCATTAATAAAAGAATTTTATTAATAATGAACTTAAAGAGGAGCCCAAGGACGAGTTTATTGGAGTTTTTTTTTTTAAAAAAAATCTTGGGGTTGGAGAGATGGTTCACTGGTTAAGGGTACTGTTGCTCTTCCAGAGGACCAGGGTTCAATTCCCAGCACCTATATGGCAGCTCACAACTGTCTGTAACTCCAAGATCTGACGCTTTCACAAGACATACATGCAGGCAAAACAACAATGTGGTAAAAATAAAAATAGATAGATAGATAAAAAGAACAATTTGTAGGTTAGGTAAGCTGCAAATCTCTGCAGCTGCCCAGAGGAGGCTAATGGAGAAGAAAAGGGCAACTCCTTTCCATTTAAGCTGGTGTGGCAGTCAAACACAGCATGGAGAAGCAGCCACATGAGGGAAGGGAGGCTCTAGAGAAGTTAAAGCCCAAAACTTTGGGTGTGGTGGTGGAAAGACAATGGTCCCCATAGGAAGTGGTACTGTTAGGGGATGGGGCCTTGTTGGAGTAGGTGTGGCCTTATTGGAGGAATTGTGTCATTATGAGGGTGGGCTTTGAGGTCTCCTTTGCTCAAGGTAAGCTCAGAAGGACATATAGTTGCTTCTGCTGCCTGTGGATCCAGATGCAGGACTCTCAGCTCCTTCTCCAGCACCGTGTCTGCCTGCACGCTGCCATGCTCTCTGCCATGATGATAATGGACTGAACCTCTGAAAGTGTAAGCGAGCCCCATGAAATGTTTTCCTTTCTAAGAATTGCTGTGATTGCTAGTCATAGTGGTACAAACCTTTAATCCCAGCACTCGGGAGACAGAGGCAGGCGGATCTCTGAGGTCCAGGACTGCCAGGACTGCAAAGAGAAACCCTGTCTCAATAAACCAATACTGGAAGAGAAAGAGAGAGGAAGGGAGGGAGGGAGGGAGGGAGGGAGGGAAGGAGGGAGGGAGGGAGGAAAAAGAATAGCAGCAATGGGAAGCCTAACTAAGACGTTGAAGAATCCCAAAGTGTTAAGGAAAGCATACTTAGAGAAGGCATAGAAAGAAGAAGAGGAGAAATCTGACTGACTTAGAAAGGAGGAGGCAGTTGCACAAAGCTGCATGACTTTGGTTGGTGCTGGTGTGCTAGGGGCAGGGCTTCAAGAAGGAAAAGTACAGTAACTAAGGGACTAATTTCCACCCATTTCTTTAGCATGGCTGAAAGTGAGTGAGTCGGCTTTCCTAAGTCCCTTGCCTAGGTGATAGACCCAGCCCAACTGGAATGTTCGGGCTCTACCCTGGCTTGGATGAGATTGTATTTTCTTGACTAGGAGTTTTCCCTTAATGGGCCTTTACTGTTAACATTCTTTCTTTAAAAAAAAATTATTTCTTATAACCACTTATGAATCCACAATTATGAAAAAAAAAAAAAGGTCAATGAACGGGAATAGGATTTGATCCCAGCACTTGGGAGGCATAGGCAGACAGCTCTCTCTGAGTTCAAGGTCAGCTTGGACTGGTCTACAGACCAAGTTCAGGACAGGCTCCAAAGCTACATGGAGAAACCTTGTCTCGAAAAACAAAAAACAAAACAAAAAAAGTATTTCAAAAGTAAAAGCCTATTTCTTCTCTCTCTCTCTCTCTCTCTCTCTCTCTCTCTCTCTCTCTCTCTCTCTCTCTCTCTCTCTCTCTCTTTCCGAGACAGGGTTTCTCTGTATTGCTTTGGAGCCTGTCCTGGAACTTACTCTGTAGAACCAGCTGGGCCGTGAACTCACAGAGATCCACCTGCCTCTGCCTCCCAGAGTGCTGGAACTAAAGGTGTGGGCCACCACCACCTGGCTAAAAGCCTATTTCTTAAAAATGGAGTCTTTTGTTTTGTTTTCTGTGAAACAAGGCCGAAGATTTGAATGCTATTAAAGTGCTGGACAAGGAGCTTTATTAAGATTCCCACTCCTCACATGAAGTTCTATTGTTTCTTGCTCTGCCCACTTTGAACACTGCGATGGGCACAGCATCGCTTCATATTTGCTTGTAGACGTCTTCCTGATCGTGGTGGGATAGTTAAAGTAGGGGGTTTGATTTTTTTTTTCTTTACAGTCTTAGAGTCAGCTCCCTGTGAGCTTCAACATGAGTTGGCAGAAATCAGTTAGCTCCGTAGGCCCCAGGGAATTGGCATACAAATGAACCTCCCACACATTTCATCGGCTAGAACTGGGTTGTATGGTAACTGAACTAGCTTTGTGCCTTGTTTTATTATCAAACTTGGGGGTCACAACCTGTGCCCCAAGCCAGGCCCAGCTACCAAGTAAAAGAGCCAGATTACCTGGGTGTGGTGGTGCATGCCTTTAATCCAGAGACAAAGGCTGTAGGATCTCTGAATTTGAGGTCAACCTGGTCTACGAAATTCCAGGACAACCAGGGCTATGTAGAGAGACCCTGTCTCAAAAAGAAAAGTGGGTGGGGTCAGAAAAAGGATATTGATTCAATGTGACCACCATGGGAAAGGGGGACAAAGAAATCCATCCCTCTGTCCTCTGGTGGTACCCCCTTCCCCACCCCCCCCCCGTGTCCCCATGGTTACTCTCTCAGCTCCAGTCTTTCCTGCAAGATCACCTGACAAAATAGAATTTTTTTTCTTCCTTCCTGGGCCTCAATTTTTCCTTTTCAGAGCACGAGGTTCCTAGGAAAATTCCAATTTTAGAGGTGTCTATTGTTTCAAAAGCCTGCTTGTCATAGTGTTTCTTTACAATATCCTTATTCCTGCTAGGCAGGCCGGCTACAAATGGATGGGGGGGGGGGTATTTCCGTGGTACACCTTCCCTCTATTCCAAGAAACCGGTTAATGGTCATTAGCTGCCCATCAATTTAGTAACAGATTTTCGGAGTGCAAAAAAGGAGACCAGCCTGTCCATTTGATTTCAGAAACGGTGAGACCGGAGGTCGTCACGCCCCTTTCACTGGAGGAATGGTGGGAAGAAAGAAACGTGTCATTGCAATCGGAAAGGCTGCCTCTTTGTCCTAGGAGACACAAACTAGTTTCCTGAATTGGATGCTGTAATGAAAAGAGAGGGGGAGAGATTGAGATTTTCCCAAGCGTAGGAGGTAATTACTGGAGAAAGGTTGCGCGTCTGCATCGAGCAGGTTACACCGCACGAACAAGAAAAACGTGGAACATTTTTCTAGCTAATAATGCCCATCAAAAAGCAAAGGGTGGGAGGACCTTGCAGCCTGGCCGCCCGATGCCGCTGACTGCATTCTGCTTGGACCGGATCCCGGACGCTGCTGGGGGGAAGGGGCGGAGAATTGGTTGGAGCAGGAGCATGGCTTCAGCTCTTCAAACGCCTGACTTTCGCTAGCATTTGCCTTTCCAAATTCCAGCTCCCTTAAGGACCTCATCCAAGTCCTTAGGCTGGCTGTCTTTGCTACTTAGAATCAAAATAAAATTCCCTGCTTCTGTGGCATGATTTGGTAGTAGCTCTGCTAGAAACTGCCTCTGGCCCTTTAAATTTTTTCTTTCTTTTTTTTTCCCCCTTTTCATCTCGCTTGCCTTCGACAGATGCTTGAAATTCCTCTTTGGCAAAAGGAATTCTCCTTTTCAGCCTTGGCTTTTAAATGCAAATCAGGCCTGTATGGGGGAAGTGAATCGGTTTGTCTGAGGTTAGCCCGTTGTGCCCAACAATTATTCAAAATGAAAATGATGGGAATAAAGGACTGTATTGGAGAATAAGGACTGCTTTAGGGACCAGGACCAATCTAGTCTGTTGGCAGAATAATTTCCTTTGGTCACATGCTCCCCCACGCTTACTTTTTACAAAATATTACTTTCAATTATGTGTGAGTAAATGCCGAGTGTGTGCACGTGCCCTCGGAGGCCAGAGGAGGGCATCAGATCTTCTTGAAGCTGGAGGTCCCTGCAGTTGTGTGCCGCCCAACATGGGTGTTGGGAACCGAACTCCTGTCCTCTGCAGGAAGGTAAACACTTTTTATTTATTTATTTTTGAGGTTTTACTTTTTATAAAATCAGAGCTGGCTGATCTTCGGGGGTGCAGCAACAGCTCAAGGATGGGAGAAGCTGTCTGTTTGTCCCCACCTCCGAGGGCCGGGAAGGTTGGGGTTTCATGCCAATGGCTGAGGCTCCTCTCAGCTCCGGGGCAGATGCATAAGCAGGGGCAGGGAGAGGGTTGGTCACGAGGAGAGGGAAGCTCTTGAGGCTCCATACCGCTGGCTTCTTCTCCCCACTCCTGTCCCTTTCGAACACAGCCTGGCTGCCCAGTTGGTCTGGGTCAGAACAAAGGCCCAGGAGCCTCAGAGGGAGGTGGATGGGAACAGAGCACCAAGGGAACAGGTCCTCCGCCCAAACGAGGAGAATGTACCTCCCCCACCACGACTCTCTACTGAATTCACAGCACAGAAAACAAACACTTCTAGTCCATCAACTCCACGTGGCAGTATACTGAGTCCAGGGTCCAAAGGGGCAGGCAGGTGAGACAGTCAGGGGTAAATAAGACAAAAGCAGGCTCAGGAGAGGAGGCAGCAGAATTTTCTTTCTATCCGTTGGACGAGGCAATGTGGCAGCTGATATGGCTGTTGGTGGTCATCGCATTGCGCTCCCAACTGATCTCACGGGGCAAACAGGACTGGTTCAGGTTATAATGAATCTTGACCAGTTTGCACAGAGTCTTCAGACTAGGGCTAAAGTCCCAAGACGTATAAGTCAGAATTATCTATGAGGTCAAATTCATCTCCCCGGCTTTCCGGATACAGCAAGGCTGGCACTGGCAGGGACATGCCCTTTCCCCTTTGGTTCAACCTTTTCCCAAGGACCCATGATTAAACTTCCAGAGGTCATGGAAGTGCTGGTTCAGCCTAACATTATAGCCACCAAAGATGTACAGCTCTCCATTGTAGCCAAAGGCTGAATGGCTTCTGCCCCAATAAGGCGGCACCAGAAAATGTGGACAGTCAAATCAGGCCTCAGTTTGGGTGTCAAAGACTCGAGTTCAGTTGCAATAAATCTCACTGTTGGAATGAAACAGCACAGGGGCCCCCAAAGACAAACATGAAGTCCCTCCAGGGTGCAAGGTTACCCTTTGTGCAAACAAAGGTCCATGTCATGGTGCTGGTATACAGCTTGTGAATGTCATTGGAAAAGCAGTTTGCCAGCTGTTCACAGTCCCCACCCTCCCATGTACATAATCTTGCCCAAGATATAGGCTGAGGATGAATGTCCATCCAGGGACCCAGGAACTACACTCGGGGTGTAGACCACTTGTGAGTCTCAGCATTGAAAATGTGCGCATCTATCTGAGGTAGTGTCTGTAATCTTCACTAGAGCAGTAGCCCCCCACCCAAGGGGTACACTTGGTGTCCAACAGCCACTGCTGCACGGTGCACCCTCAGTGACCCACCCCTCAGATGTACTGTCCACCTTAACATCCCTTGGACCTCAGGTTACAGGAACATGCACCCCCACCCCAACCCCACCCCTACAAGGCCTGCTGCTCTGCCACCTGACAGGCTGGGGTGGGGCCGCGGGTCATCGCGCGGCTGGCAGCCTAGAGCTCGGTCCCCAGCGAGATAAACACAGGACCCGCACAGGCAGTAAAAACCCTGGGCCCAACACCAGAGGTAAACACTCTTAACCACCAAGCCTTCTCTCTAGCCCTCCCCAAGCCTTCTGACCAAGGGTTACTAAGTGCCATTACTTTGAGATGAGGTTCCCCGCCCCCCCCCTGCCATGCACACTGATTCAGAAGGGTGAGGTGGCTTGTCCAAGCTCAGAAGGGGTGCAGGCAGACAAGACTCAAAACCCAGGCTTCTGGGCTACTTATGCCCACCCCTACCTATCTTCATCGTCATGCTGTGGCTGCAACCATAAACCTCAATGTTCGTCCTGTTCTGGTATTTTCTTTCCTATTTTCAGATCAAACTTTCCTCCTCCCTCTCCCTGACCCCACACCTACCTCCAGGCTCACACTATGCTGGAACTATGCAATTCCCCCTGGCTGGGATTATAGGTCTGCCCCTCACCACACCAAGCTATAGTTCTTAGTTTTCAGCTCCCTAAAATGTGTCTGCTCACCTTTTTGTGTAAGCCACTGGAGTACCAAGAGGCAAGGAAGCAAATGAGCCAATGGTGGCAGGATGTGCCTGTCAGTCAGTGCTCAAGGCTGGAAACACAAAGTCCTCTAGGTGTCGAAGGTGACACTTATTTGACACAGGGAATTGGTTTTTTGTTTGTTTTCCTATGATTTATGTATGTATTTATTTATTATGCATATATCCCTGCAGGCCAGAAGCGGGTACCAGATCTCATCATAGATGGTTGTGAGCCACCATGTGGTTGCTGGGAATTGAACTCAGGACCTCTGGGAGAACATGTGGCTGTGATTTGTGAGTTGAGAAGTGGAGTTGGGGGAGGGGGGAGTACTGTTAACAGTGTGGCATTCTCTTGACAAGGCTGAGGATAGCACTGGAGGAATGCCTCAAACATGGAATAGGTAAATAACTGTGGCCATGACTTGGCTTGGTAGCAGCTGCCCACAGTCTACCTCACCTCCACCTCTCAGGCCCCAGGAAGCATATCTGAATCTAACAGTGAGCAAGCCTTGGAAATGTAGTCTCTACTTCCAGCCTCTTCTTTCCAGGAAGCTCCTGGGAAGAAGTTGGGAGGGACCCCAAATGCCATTCTTCCACAGCTGTACCAGCTGACCTTATCAAAGGCTTGTCAGTTGAGTGGGATACTCAGGGTTGTAGAAATGAACTAGGCCAAGTACAGAAAAGGCATTCCACATGCCAAGTGCAGCATGAGCAAAGGTCCTGGGGCAGGTAGGAGCAGGGCAAATTCAGGGACTAGGTGTTAGTTGAGAATGTGACTCCAGGAAGTCAAGTAGCATTTGTCTGGGTGCTTCCCTTTCACACTGCACCATAGGGATGGGGTCTGCAAAACTGTTGCTGTGTTCCTCCACCTTGCTGTTGCTTTGACATTTAAAATAGTTTCTCTTTTATTTCATGGCACTGATGAATATGGAATTCTGGGTTTTATACATGCTACAGAAGTGTTGTACCGACAAAACACACCCCAGCCCTACATTTAAAAATGTTTTACCCATGCAAAAATACTGACTTACATTGATGCAGCGCAAGAGAAACATTGCAAATACTTGGCATGGTGGCTAGTGCCTGGTATCCTAGATCACAGGAGGCCTAGATAGGAGAATCAGGAATTCAAGGTCATACTTGGCTACCAATATTGATGCCAGCTAGGTATATATGAGATCCCTTCTCAAATAAACACGGGATCAAACTGAAAAAGAATATGCTGGTAAAGATGCTGATGGGACTATGGATGCTGATGGGAACATGATGCTGATATGAATATGGATGCTGCAGAAAACAGTCGACAGTTCACCAACACAGAGCTGGTGAAATGGCAACCAGATTTAAATGCCCAGAACCTACATGGTAGAAGGAGAGAACTGACTCCCACAAGTGGTCTTCTGTAGTACAGTTTTTGTTTTGTTTTTCCGGACAGAGTTTCTCTGTGTAGTTTTGGAGCCTGTCCTGAAACTCACTGTGTAGATCTGGTTCGCTTTGAACTCACAGATATCTGCCTGTCTCTGCCTTCCAAGCACTGGGATTAAAGGTATGGGCCACCACTGCCTGGCTGTAGTACTTTTTTTTTTTATTGCTGCAATATGTTTGTATGCATGTATATGTATACGTATATGTATATGTCTATGTCTGCAGGCAGACATGGTACTGGAGAGGGAGCTGAGAGTCACACATCTTGCAGGCAACAGGAAGTGAAATGAGTGTCACGCCGAATGAAGTTTGAGTAAAGGAGACCTCAAAGTCACCCCCACAGTGACACACTTCCTCCAACAAGGCCACACCCACTCTAACTAAACCACACCTCGTAATAGTGCCACTTCCTATGAGGGCCATTTTCTTTCAAACCTCCATAGTAAGCCTCAATTTAATGTTTTCCTTTATAAGTTGACTTGGTTCTGATATTTTCTAGCAGTAATAAAAAGATTAACTAAGATAGTGACACACATCTCTAATCCTAGCACTTGGGAAGCAGAGGCAGAAAGAATTCTGTGAGTTCTAAGCTGGCCTGGTCTACATAGTGAGTTCCAGGCCATCCAGGGCTATGTAGTGAAACTCAGTCTCATAAAACATTTTTTAAAAAATTATATTTTAGGCCAGGTGTGGTGGCATATGACTTTAATGCCAGCACTCGGGAGGCAGAAGCAGAAGGATCTCTGTGAGTTCGATGCCAGCCTGGTCTACATTGTGAAGTTCCCAGGATGGCCAGGGCTACATAAAGAGACCCTGTTTCTGTCTCAAAAAACCACCTTTTTCTGTTTAGTTTTGCATTGAAAGTGTGTGAAGTGTGTGCGTGTGTTGACTCTTTGGAGGTATGTGCACATTATCGGAGGTGTCCAGGCAGGCCAGAGGCATTGTATCCCTCCAGGAGCTGGAATTATAGGTGGTTGTGAGCTGTATGATAGGGGTTCTGGGAAACAAACTTGGGTCCTCTGCAAGAGCAGCACATGTTTTTCACCACTGAGTCATCTCTCCAGATGCTGTGTTCTAAGACAGCATCTTTTCATTGTTCTTGCCAAGTAGCTAGATTACATAGTCAGAAAGTCTCAAGGATCTCCTGTATATCTCTACTTCTAGCATTGGTATTACAAGTGTGTGCCACCACACTTTTTAAAAATTTTAACTTTTCGGGCTGGAGAGATGGCTCAGCGGTTCAGAGCACTGGCTGTTCTTCCAGAGGTCCTGAGTTCAATTCCCAGCACCCACATGGCAACTCATAATTGTCTGTATCTCCATCTTCACACCAATGCACATAAAATAAAGTTAAATAAATTTTTAAAAAATTTAACTTTTCTTATGAGTCCAGTGGTATGGTGATTTGAATGACAATGTCTCTGAAATATATATATGTATATATATATGTGTGTGTGTGTGTGTGTGTGTGTATTTGAATGTTAGCTTCCCAGTTGGAGGACTATTTAGGAAGGATTAGGAGGTGTACCCTTGTTGGAGAAGGTATGCCATTGAGTATGGCTCTGAGCTTCAAAAGCCCTTGCCAAGCCCAGCAGCGTCTCTTTCTCTCTGCCTGCTGCCTGCAGGTCAGGATGGAAAGCTCTCAGCTACTGCTCCAGCACCATGCCTATCTGCTTCCCACCATGACTGTCACATACTCTCCCTCTGACACTGTAAGCAAGCCTCCAATTAAATGTCTTCTTTTGTAAGATTGCCTTGCTCATGGTGTCTCCTCACAGCAACAAAGCAGTGACTAAGACAAAAGGCAAGCACTGTACTATCACTTCCCCAGGCCTTTCACAGTTCTTGATGGGGCACTGACAGACACAACTTCTGGAAGTATGAGCACGTTTTAGGAAAGTAATGGAGTTTGAGGAAGTGTGAGAATGGGGGATAAATGATGTGCCAGCAAGAACGATCCTTCACTTACTCACCTCTTGGGTAGCATTAAAGAGGTGGACACTGGTTGAGGCCCAGCACATTGCCTCAGAAACGCCTGCTAAGTTGACCCTGTGGTTGGGTTGACCCTTTTCCATGTAGGAGATCTTACTTGTTCTTTGAAGTAAGTCTTGGGTCTGTCCCAGTGTGGCAGCTAGTTCTAAGAGTTACCTGCTATACACAAAAGATTCTGACCTCTTTCAGACTTGTGAACAGAGGGCAATCTTGACCTTGATGGGCAGAAACTGCACACATTATTACAAATCTGGCTGGTTCACTTAGGAGATGAATGGGTGGTACCTAACAGTGCTTGGAAAGGAAGACTTGGGTCTGGGGTAAGGCTTAGTGGTGGAGAGTTTGTCAAGCATTGTCAGGAGACAATGCAGGTGATTGTGACAAAGGTATATCACATGTATGAATGAAGACATTACAATGGAATCCATTGTTTTGTGCAGGATTCACAAACAAGTGTTTGGATGAGTTGTCGAGGTTTTCTTTTTGTTTGTTTTTGGTTTTGGTGTTTTAAGATAGGGTCTCTCTGTATATCCCTGGCTGTCCTGGAACTCACTCTGTAGACCAGGCTGGCCTCGAACTCACAGAGATCTGCCTGCCTCTGCCTCGTGGGTACTGGGATTAAAGATGTGCACCACCACTGCCTGACTCAGGTTTTCTTTTGGAAGGCCATGAAGTGCTAGGGACTGAACTCAGGGCTTTGTGCATGCTAAGCAGGCCCTCTGCTAACACAGCTAATAGCATAGTTCTCTACTAATGCTCTTACTCTCACCCATGCAGTCCCATTCTACCCACAGTGCAGTAATGAGCTTTACAAGGTATCGAGGGAGATAAAGAGAATGAGTCTTGCATATATCTGAGAACAGTGTTTAGGGATATTGGTGGGGAAAAGAGGCAAGATACACTTATAATCCAAGCACTTGGAAAACAGAGGCAGGAAGATCCAGATCACAGTCAACCTGGCTACATAGGAAGTTCAAGGCCAGCCTGAGCTGCATATTGACACCCAGAATAAAAATAGAAAAAGAAGCGAGTCTGAGCATGGGTAATCCTTCTTCATAACTCCTTATGACATGGAGGTGTTAGCATGAGCAGAGGGTAGGATTTTTGATATTGTGATACATCAGAGGAGTTGGTGGCTTCAGGAAAAATAGCCTACAAGTCTCTGAAATGTTGTCATGATCCACAATGCAATGGTGTTTGTTACCTATAGTGAAACTAGTGGGAAGCCAGCATATCATTACTCAGCTCTGGAAACATTACAGGATTTACTTATTTTATTTCTTTATCTTATGTATGAGGGCTCTATATGCATGTATGCCTGCATTCCAGAAGAGGACATCAAACCCCATTACAGATCGTTGTGAGCTTCTATGTGGTCTCTGGGAATTGAGCTCAGGACCTCTGGAGAGCAGCCAGTACCCTTAACTACCAAGCCAATCCACTTCATTTTTTTTTAATTACATTTATTTCCTTTCTCTCTCTCTCTCTCTCTCTCTCTCTCTCTCTCTCTCTCTCTCTCTCTCTCTCTGTGTGTGTGTGTGTGTGTGTGTGTGTGTGTGGTGTGCGTGTATGTAAATGGTGTATGTGTGTGTATGGTGTGTGTGTGTGTGTATGGTGTGTGTGTAAATGCCTGTCATAGCATCTGTGTGGTCAGAAAAGAACCCATAGGAGTCAGTTCTCTCCTTGTACCATGTGGGTCCCAGGGATGGAACTCAGGTCACCGTGTTTAGTGGCAAGTGCCTTTATTCACTGAGCCATCTCACTCTCACTTGCCCCAAATTAGTGCTTTTGTTTGGTTGGTTTTGGTTTTTTGTTTGTTTGTTTTTCAGACAGGGTTTCTCTGTATTGCTTTTGGAGCCCATCCTGGAACTGGAACTAGCTCTGTAGACCAGGCTGGCCTCAAACTCACAGAAATTCACCTGCCTCTGCCTCCCAAGTGCTAGGGCTAAAGGTGTGCGCCACCAATGCCCAGCTCAAATTAGTGCTTTTAAAGTCAATTCCAAACAAGTAAAGCTGCAGGATCAATTTTGATTTCCCTCTAGTTTCATCACTGCCGTAACTTGGGTCTATGATATCGGCAGCTGGAGAATGGGCAACCCACCAATCACAATTATGTGGACTGATGAAGCAAAGCTTCTGAAATAAGCCAGGCAATGTCCCCAGGGTCTCAAAGTTCCCTGCCATTTGCTACCAGTAGGCTATTCAGGGTGTAGTGTGACTAACTTCCTCCAGTGTCCTATGTGGTTGATGCTTGGTGAACCAGTGACCTTAATGGTCAGGCTATCACAGCACTGAAGTAGCATGTGGCTAAGGACCTTTGACAAATTCTAGGTGTCTACTCATTAAGCAATGTTTCTTGGGATGGAATTACAACACCTAGTCTGCCTCTTGGTCCTTCTTGCTAATAGTCTTTCCCTGGGAGGGACATACATGACTTCTACCCATTTCTTTTAAGGTCCCATCAACAAAACCAAAGTACAGTTCCACCAAAGTTCACTCTGGGGAATAAATGAATTTATTGGACTTTCTTCCACAGCATGGATGAGGAGTTACTGACAGGAATATGGGTGACCCCAAAGCAGCCGTATTGTAAAATGTGAACACAGCATGACTGCCTTGTGGCTTTATAGAGCCCCCCAGCCTCTAGTCATCCCCATCCTATACCCTAAGATCTTGAGGCCACCTGTGGTGACGGCAGAGTTGTGTACTAGAAGGAATAGCTGTAGACTCAAGTGAGGGTCCAGTGACCATCTGCACCCCACAATCTCTTAGGAAATGTCAACAAACCACAGACATGCTCCTGGTGGTCTCCTGCAAGCAGACACAGTTGCTCTGATGGAGATGTTAGCCATTTGGCTTGGGGGATACTCCTGTACAACAATCCTCCAAGCAGGAAGGAAGTGGTGCCCTTTATTGAACTCTGGGTCCTGGAGGCCGTGTGTGCTTCATTCAGACACAGTGCTTGGTCTTTGGGATCAGTTCATGCCCTGAAGCAGCATCCTTTGAACTGGGTTTATATAGACATTTGTGTTTGAAGCTGTCTTACAAGCTGTGCTGTGCATGTCACCATTAGGGTCCTGTAACTTAATGATCTCTGTGCATGATTTGGTGAATTGAAGACTCTGGCAAGGGCTAGGGATATAGCTCAGTAGTAGAATGATTGCTGAGCATTTGTGATCCCTAGTACAGAAAGATGAGGGCAAAGGGAGGGAGCTTCAGTCAGAAATGCCCCTTGGCATCTGGGGTGAGTTTCCTTCCTGAAAATGGCTACCAGATACAGTCCTTTGGAAAAACAGCTCTTAGCATGTTCCTGGGCTCTGATTAAAAAGGAGAGCCTTCCCGCCCGCTGTTGGTGGCCCAGTACTTTAGTCACAGCACTTGGGAGGCAGAGGCAAGTAGATCTCTGAGTTGGAGGCCAGCATGGTCTACAGAGTGAGTTTCAGGACAGCCAGTAACACAGGGAAACTGTCTTGGGGGTAACAAGTTTATTGGGGACCTGCTTACAGTTTCAGAGGGTTAGAGTACCATGACCATCATTGTTTTCTGTTGCTGTGATTAAACACTGACTAAAACCAATCTTGAGAGGAAAGGGTTTTTTGCTTTTTTTTTTTTTTTTTTTTGGCTTACCAGTTACTCCATCAACAAGGGAAGCCAGAGCAGGAGCTCAAGGCAGGTAGAAGAACCCGAAGGCAAGCAGAAACCATGGAGAAATGTTTAGTGGCTTGTTTCCTCTGGCTTATTCAGCTACCTCTTTGTATAGCTCAAGTCCACTTATCTAAAGATGGTACAGCCCACAGTGAGCGCAGGCCTCCTACATCAATTACCCCTGCAGACATGGCCGCAGGCTAATCTGATCTAGGCAATTCTTCAATTGAGGTTCCTTTTTTCCCAGGTAATTGAGGGTTGTATCAATTGGATAACTGAAGTGAACCAGACCAGGATCAAGGCTCATGCTTGTACAACAATTATTATAGCAACTGAAGTACATATTGCTCCAGCCTCACAATGGCTCTGGGCCCCTCCCTCTTTGAGCCTATGGGGTGGGGAGTGCTCATTGCTGCTGAATTATTCCAGGCTGTGCTGTTGCTGCTCTGCTCTGTTTGGCTGAGTTTGAGCAAATCATTGTGACCCTTGAGGCTGATCTGTGTCATGTGATAAACAGTCTATTTGCAGGCTGTCAATAATGCCCCCTTTTTTTCCAAGTCACACACATTGAGCTCATTGTTGAGGTATTTAATGGGCCTCCCATGGTGCCTAGTATCCAGAGAGCTCTGATAAGTTGGAGTCTGACCAGTCTCCTTTAAAAAGCCAACACAAAAGTGGGCAGTGGTGGTGCATGCCTTTAGTCCCTGCACTCAGGAAGTCAGAGGCAAGTGGATCTCTGTGAGTTCGAGACGGTCTACAAAGAGCTAGTTCCAGGACATCCTCCAAAGCCTCAGAGAAACCCTGTCTCAATAAAACCAAATAAATAAATAAAATAAAAAGCCATCATAAATGGTGTGATAAAGGATGGAACCCAGGGTTCCAGCATGCAAGTACCAAATGCTCTATCCTGGAACTACATTCCAAGCTCCTCACGTTTTGCCTGCATGTGTGCCTGTGTGAAGGTGTCAGACCCCCTGAAACTGGAGTTACAGGTAGTTGTGAGCTGCCATGTGGGTGCTAGAAATTAAAAACCGGGTCCTCTGGAAGAGCAGCCAGTGTTCTTAACTGCTGAGTCATCTCTCCATCCCTCCTTAGAAATCTTGAAAGGACTTCTTTCCTCACCACCCCCACCTCCCTAACTCCCCACCCCACTCCAGCCAGGCCTACCAGTATTAGTAAGTCAGTTTGGACTGAATGCAGTTAGCCTAAAAAAGAGATTGCCTCGGTTTTTAAAAGTTTTATGGACCAGGTAGTGGTGATGCATGTCTTTAATCTCAGCACCCAGAAAGTAGAGGCAGGTGGATCTCTGTGAGTTCCAGGTCAGCCTGGGCTACAGATCAAGTTCCAGGACAGCTTCCAAAGCCACAGAGAAACCCTGTCTCAACACACCCCTGGCCCCCCCCCCCCCGCCCCCATACCCCCTAAAAAAATGCTAGTCCTGTGACAAAGCAAGATAGTGCAGAGGTTCCTCCATCTTCTTTTCTTTTCTATTTTCTTTTTTCTTTCTTTCTTTTTTTTTGGTTTTTTCAAGACAGGGTTTCTCTGTGAGATCCGCAAGCCTCTGCCTCCTGAGTGCTGGGGCTAAAGGTGTGTGCCACCACTGCCCTGCCCATCTTGTATTCCTGCAAGTTTAACTAGAATCTGGTCTCCTTACTGAAGACTTCCATGGAAACTTACTCAACTCTATTCTAGGAACCAAAGGCCAGGACTCTATTCTAGGAGCCAAAGGCCAAGATGTGCTAGCTAAATTATCTTAGCTTTTGTTAAACTGCCTGCTTGTGCAAACCTCCCCCTCCAGCTAACTGCTTGTCTCAGCTATGTTAAACTGTTTGCTTTCAGACTTCTGTAAACCTCCCCCTGAAGCTGCCCAGTAAGATAACAGGATGTGGATTTTGCCTTTAAAAACTCTTTGCCCTAAATGCTCAGTGCTACACTTGGGTCTCCAAATATCTGAGTATAGTCCCAGCAAGCTGGAATTAACTATATTACTAATTACATTAAGTACATTCATTAATTTCCAATTAACTATAAACTGTGTCCGAGTGGTCAACCCTGGTGGGCTCCCCATAACAGTCCAACAAGAAGATTCTGACACTTGAAGGTGGATGAAGTTTGTGCATTCCAGGGCTTTTTTAGGTTGAGCTAAATAACCCTAAATAACCATCAGCACCTTCAGATGTCTGCCTAACCCTATTTCCACGGTCATTACTTCATCATTCCATCAAGTGGACAAAAATGCCCCTAGCTGGTAATACAGACTGACTGCCCTTGGACAAGCTCTCCGAAAATGAGGACTAGACTCGAATATTCAAACAGCTGGGAAGCCTTAAGTGTTTCCAGAAGGCCAAAGTAGACACACTATTCATTTGTGTTTGCTAAATGACAAGTGTCCTCATCATGGTGGTTGGCAGAATGGCCTATCCCTTCACCAATGGACCACAAACCCCCTTTTCTCACCTGCTTCTCGTTTGTCTTCACCCCATAACACCTGTCGTATTTTACATCTGGTACATACCCCTGCATGCAGATCACACACACACACACACACACACACACACACACACACACACACACACACGCTGCTCATGTTTTCTTTAGGAGGTGGAATCTGACAGGCAGAAGAAGGTCACTAGGGATGGGCCTTTGGAGGTAATACTCCTGCTTCAGGCCTTTGTCTTGGTTTTCTATCATCTGTCACATGCTCACTCTTCTATTGTCAGAATTTGTATGTATTTGTCGTTAAGGTTTCTAAGTTGGCACGTAGCAGATATATCCTCCTTGATTATGTTTCTTCTTTCCAGTATAGTCCTTAAACTTCTAGCTTCTGCCAACTCAGTTTCTTCTTCTCTATATGATTTTTTAGGGAAGGGTTCTAGCTCCTATATCCCCAGGACTAACTCATGGTTTCTCTCTTGGCATAAATTTACCTTCAGCTTCCTTTTGCCAAATTTCCCAATAATAGGAGGCACTTTCATTCACACTGGACTCTAAACATGTTCATTGAAAACATGAATAGTTCCAGGTACATACATGCCTTTGATCTCAGTGTGCACTCTCTTTCTCTGTATGTATACTACATTCTGGAGGTACATGAAGAACCACCCCCAAATTTATTCTCCACCCCCCTTTTAAAGATAGGATCTCATGTATACCAGCCTGCTTTTAAGCTCCCTATATATCCGAGGGTGAATCTGAACAGAAGATTCCTGTCTTCATCTCCATAGTGTTGGGATTACAGACAGGAATCATTTTGGACTGTTTATGTGGGCTGTGTTGGTCCCATAGCTCTACAGTCTCTAGCCTCTAGATCAATTTGGACTTGATAGCCTGTGGCCCAGGCTGGGCAGCAGGCAGACACGAAAAGGGCAGCCACCTGTGCTCACAGTTGCAGGTATGATGGTTAATTTGGATTGTGGACTTTATGTAATGTAGTAAGATACACCTAGGAAGGGAGTCTTAGTAGAGAGGTTCCGAGCTTAGGCTAGCTTGTGGGCACGCCTCTGAGGGATTTTCTTTTGACTGAGGTGGAAAGACCTTCCCACTGTGGCCTCCTCCCTATGCCACCTAGGACGGCCTGCAGCTTCTGTGGTGCTGAGGAGGGTGTCATGCATGCACTGTACACGTTGGTTTTGGTTTGTTTTAACTATAAATCAACATCATTATTCTCTAGCAACCTCTTTACCCTCTCTAAATCATATCTGAAAACATGTGAGTTTTACCCAAAGACTGTTAATTGAACACTTACTAGTTCAGACCAGAGTGACCTGGGATACAAAGATGGATGCTTTGGCCTGTGGTTTAGAAAAGACAATTAGAAGTGTCCTGACCTGAGAGCTGGGTGTTGGTGGCACACACCTTTAATCCCAGCACTCAGGTGGCAGAGGCTGGTGGATCTCTGTAAGTTTGAGACCAGCCTGGTCTACAAGAGCTAGTTCCAGGACAAACCACAGAGAAACCCTGTCTGGATAAAAAAAAAAAAAAAAAAAAAAAAAAAAAAAAAATAGAAGTGTCCCAATCCCAATATAACTAATGTATAAATTTTATAAACCAGGATTTCAAAAAAGCCATCATCATCAATATTTTCTTAACAATCTAGGGCCAGACATGGTGATACACACTTTTATTTTTTTGGGGGGGGTGTTTCAAGACAGAGTTTCTCTGTGTAGCCCTGGCTGTCCTGGAACTCACTTTGTAGACCAGGCTGGCTATGAACTCACAGGCATCCATCTGCCTCTGCCTCCCAAGTGCTGGGATTAAAGGCATGTGCTACTATGCCCAGCTGGTGTGTACACTCTTGATTCCCTTACTCAGGAGGCAAAGTTCAAGGCCATCAAGGGCTGTAGCTATATATAGTGAGAAACTTTTTCAAAACCAAACCCACTAACAGTAATGTGATACACTAACAACAGTAACTGGAAAGTCTTAAGAATCCTACATAGATGCTAAAGTCGCTGGGAAAAGGAAATGACCGAGTCTGGATCCAAGACAGGTGGGATTACTGAAATCAGAGAGAGGGCTGGGGCACAGTTCGGATGCTCAAGTGTTGGCCAAGCATGCACGAAGACTTGAGTTCAATAGAAAAAAATCTACAAGTGTTTCTAATTGTAGTGCTAGGGATGCGGAGACTGGCAGATCCCTGGGGCACCACAGAGTAGGCCTAACCTAATGAGGTGATCTCCAGGCCCGTGAGAGACCTTGTCCCAAAACAGAAACAAAGGATGACACCCGAGGAAAAATTCCATCTAAGACTGTCCTTTGGCCTGATTGTTTCAAGGACTTGAGGTCTGGCTCTTCCAGCTCCCACAGCCCCCCCCCCCCCAGGTTCAGGCCTAGGCTTGCTGGAGTGGAGCTGCCCCTTCTGAGGGTGTCTGCTGAGTTGAGAATCATGAGGTGGGGGGAGGTAGGGACTCTGTCTAGAATGTGCTGGGAGGAAGTTACTTTTGTCATGCTAGTACCCATCTATCCAGAACAAGGTATGTTTGTTTTTATCCAGGGATCCATCATTTAAGGAGAAGGAAAGGAAAACGGACACTGTACGAATGCAGGAAGTTTGCTGGGCCCCCCACGCATGTTAGTAAGAGAGCAAAGGGAGGCTTGGAGAGATGGCTCACTGCAGTGGTTCAAAACCTGTGGGCCAAGAGACCCTTTTACAGGGGTTGTCTATCAGATATTTTCATTATGATTCACAGCAGTGGCTAAATTACAGTTATGAAGAAACAACAAAAATTATTTTATGGTTGGGGTCAGCAAAGCATGAGGAACTGTATTAAAGGGTCACAGCATTAGGAAGGTTGAGAAGCACTGGTCAGTGGGTAAAGTACTTGCTCTGCAAACATGAGGATCTGAGTTCAGGTCTCTGGAAGCCACGTAAAAGCCTTGTGTAGTGACCTACCTCTGTAACCCCAGCTCTGGGGAATGGAGACTGGTGGCTCTGGAACGATTGCTGGCAGCAGGCCTAGTCAAAACTAAAAGTCCCAAGTTCAGTGAGAGTGTGTTTCCAAAACCTAAGGTGGGGAATGATCGAGGAAAACCTCTGATATGGACCTCTGTCCTTCACACACCACATGTACATACACCACACACACACACACACACACACACACACACACACACACACTAAATAAATAAATAGTAACAGATCAAAGCAATTGGATACACAGCTGAGTCAGAGTGACCAAAGCTATGCCTATGTCACTGTGGTCTTCCCAATGTCTTGGAGGCTGTTCTTAGCAGAACAGGATAGTTGACCTTCCTGGGCTGCCTGGGAGTCACCCCACAAATCCCAACCCTGGGTGAAGTGGGTATTTAACTTCTAAGCCATCATGTCTTCTGTTATCTGGAATGGAAAGCCTTCCCAGATAAGTTACTTGCTGTTTACTAATCCCAGGACCAATGTTAACACACCCAATTTTAACTGTTAGCCTAGTTCCAGAGAGACTACCAAGGAGCTGACTCCCCAGATCCAAGCACAACTTTCTTTATTAAATTTAAGCCTAGGCAGGGACTGTGTCCTGCAGAGTGGCCCAGCAGCAGCGGAAGGAGGGCCCAAGCCTCAGAAGCGAGGGGTTTATAAAGGCAAAGACCACAGAATAGGGTTAGGGGTACGGGTTCAAAGCTGATTGGCTCTAGAGTCCAGGGGGGTTGGGGACTTTCCAGGGGTTTATCTCTTGTATCATTTGTGCCCATAAAAGTTGTTTCTCAACTTTTCGGGTTGGTTGCCCTGGGGTCAGGGCCATTTGTCTCCCCTTCCCGCCTGTCCGCCCGTTTGTAATTATCTCCCCTTCCTGCTTGTTAGGGTCGTTTGGAGTTATCTCCCCTTCCTGCCTGTCAGCTTTTCTGGGGGGATGGTATAAGCCATCTGCACAGGTCATGGGGTCAGGTTCTCACATAGTGCTGTTTTGGGCCCCTTTTCTCTAGGATGGCTCTGGTTTGGCCTTTTAGTAGCCCTAGTGCAAGTGAAGACTTCCCAATGGCTGGCTTCAGTGGGACTCGATTTAGTTAGTGTTTCTATTGCTATTATAAAAGACCATGACCAAAAGCAGCTTGGGGAGGAAAGTGAATTCTAGGCAGGAACCTAGAGGACCTAAAGCAGAGACTATGGAGGCAAGCTGCTCACTGGCTTGTCTCTCCTGGATTGCTGAGTTTGTTTTCTTATATATGCCAGGACCACCTACCTAGGGCTAGCCACCACCCACAATATATTGGGCCCTCTCGCATCAATCATTAATCAAGAAAATACATCACAAGCTTGCCTACAGCCCAATCTTATGGAGGCATTTTCTCAACTGCCTGTCCCCCTGTTGGTATCCACCAGAGAAAACTGTTCAGACATGGGTTCAAATCAATAGAAAGTCTTTATTGGCTGACTGGATACTATACTGTGCTGTCTTGAGCCTTTCTCAGGGCGAGCCTTTAAGCACAAAACCACATCCTGGGTTGATATACTACAGTTAACAGGAACAGTTAGCCAGAAGCAGAACTACAAAAGCCAAAGAGCAAGGTTAGTACATTTAGAGACTTCCCCAGAACTTTGATGGATTAGGTCTTTGTTCTCCTCTTGGCTGGTGCTGCTGTCTGTGTGCTGTGTGCTGTGGCCTGAATGGTACTTCCATCATTTGTGTTAAGGTCTGGGGCCTGTAACACTTCCTCTCAGATAACTCTAGGTTGTGTCACATTGACAAAAATCTAGTCAGCACAGGGATAAAGAAGAGCAAGACATAGGAGATGAGGATCCATTTCTCCTGGAGAAGAGTGAGACAGTGGCCTTGGGGAAGTTTGGAGAAGGGGAAACCAGAAACCAAAGCCAAGTCTACTTTTGTTTGTTTTGAGACAGGGTTTCACTGGGTAGACCAGGCTGGCCTTGAACTCACAGAGATCCACCTGCTTCTGCCTCCCAAGTTCTGGGATTAAAGACAAATGCCATCACGATCTACTTCTTGCGTAGGAAAGGTCCTGGCAACTAAATGTGGTAGAGTGGCCAATAGACTGGAAATGCTGTAAAATCAATACCTTCAGCAACAGCTCTAGTTAATGACTGGCTCACAAACTTTGAATGCGGCATCCATACTAGCCATGTCCTATCATCTAGAGAAATTTGAGTCTGAAATTGGAGCCTCTGTCTGCTAGCACTTAGGCATGTGTGGTGGTCTGATGCCTTGTGAGCTTGCAAGTAGGGTAAGACATCAAAATTTTCATCAGTCTTCACATTTAAAACATTAAAAACTGAAACCATTGTGGCGACATGTGTTTGTAATCACAGCACTTGGGAGGTGGAGGCAGGAGGACCAGGAATTCAAGGTCATTTTAAGCCACATTGTGGCACATGTTGAGTTCTAGGCCAGCCTGGGTTACCTGAGACCTTGTCTCAAAAGCAAATGAACATAAAACAAAAAGCTCATAAAATACTACATTTGTATGTAATCTATATACACATCTTTTCTGGAATTCTCCAATAAGTTATCATTTCATTTGTTTTTTGGTAAGATATATTGTATTTTAACATGCATTTATGTGTGTATGTCTGTGTGAGTGTAGGCCAGAAGAGGGCATCAGCCTTGGAGCTGCAGTTACAGATGGTTGGAGCTGTTTTGACATAGGTGCTGGGAACTGGACTGTGGTCCTTTGAGAGAACAGCAAACACTCCTTTTTTTTGAGATAGGGTTTCTCTGTAACTTTGGACTTGAGAGTTGCTCTGTAGACCAGACTGGCCTCGAACTCACAGAGATCCGCCTACCTCTGCCTCCCGAGTGTTGGGATTAAAGGCGTATGCCACAATCACCCAGCCAACAAGCACTCTTAATCATTTAGCCATCTCGCTAGCCCTTAGCATTTTATTTTATTTTAAGATTTTAAAATTACATTTATTTAGGTTATGTATGTACATGTATGTAAAAGCAAATGTACCTAGGTGGGCAGAAGGGGCAGAGAGAAGGGAGAGAAAGCCTGGAAGAGGCCTGACATGGGAGGCTCCTGCACGCAAGGGAACTAGTGCTCCAGTAAACCCCATTGCCTCCCTCATACACTCTTACCAATGGATGCCCTTTCTATTTCTTCCCATTCATTTGTTTCCCAAGTGCTAGACTCATTTAATGTTGTGAAATTGTTTAGAGCCACTGGAGGATGGAGTGAAAACTATGAATACAGCATGTGGTACATTTTTCTAAGCAATGAATTGCACTAATAAGCAGCCCTCATACTGAATAGGAAACACAAAAAGTATTTAATTTTAAAAAGCATTCTGGTAGTAAGTGAAAATAAATAAAAGGCAGGGTCAAATTAAGATGCAAAATAGCATCTACACACAAGAAAATTCTTTGAGGGCTGGAGAAACCAGTGAGGAGCCTTAAAGACAAATAGCATGGAACCTGACTCAATATGATTTCTCATATGCATAATAAAGCATGCTGCTCATGTTCAAGTTTCCTGCAAGCTGAAATGAGGAGAGCAAATTAAATGTTAAAAAATGATGCTTTTAGGAGGCATTTGGAGCTTTGAAAAATAGAAATTAAAATGAACTACTGTTTTGGCATGACCTTTTGTGTATGGATGAATGCGTGTTTACGTGGGTGCAGGAGTGTGGGAGTGCATGTCTACGTGTACATGTGGGGACCAGAGGTCAACCTTGGCTGCCATTCTGTAAGAGCCATCTATTTTTTGTTTTTACATTTACTGATTTAATTATGTAGGGGTGCTGCTTGCATGCCATAGCACAAGCGTGGATAGAGGTCAGAGGACAACTAGAGTGTTCCATTCTCTCTCCTTCTCTCTCTCTCTCTCTCTCTCTCTCTGGTTTTTTTGAGACAAGGTTCCTTTGGTTGTCCTGGAACTAACTCTTGTAGACCAGGCTGGCCTTGAACTCAGAGATCTGTCTACCTTTGTCTCCCGAGTGCTGGGATCACAGGCATGCTCCATTCTCTCCAGCTTATGTCACCAGGCTTGTGGGCAAGCACCTACTGACCCATCATGCAGACCTCCCTCTTGTGTGAACACAGTCTCTGCCTCCTCCAGTCTAGGACTGTAAACTCATACCACCATGCCTGGCAGTTTTAACGTGGGTTCTAGGGATGGAACTCATGTTTTAATGCTTGTATGACAAACACTTTATCAAATGAACCATCTCCCTAGTCCCTGGCATGACCTTTTGACTTAAAGGTCTTGTTACTCTTGGCTGGAAAGTCTTCCCTTTTTTTTTGTTTGTTTTGTTTTGTTTTTCGAGACAGAGTTTCTCTGTGTAGTCCCGGCTGTCCTAGAATTCGCTTTGTAGACCAGGCTGGCATCGAACTCAGAGATTCACCTGCTTCTGTCTCCCAAGTGCTGGGATTAAAGGTGTATGCCACCACATCCTGCTTTCTTTTTCCTTCTTGACTTTGGCCTGTTCAAACTCTTACTCAGCTTCCAAAGAACTGGCTTAAGCAGCCTTCTTCAAAGATGCCTGTAGTATTTATTATCTCTACTACTTGTTTTTGGCACTTAAAAATAATACCAACTTAGTGAGCAGTTACTATATGCCAAATCCTGAACTAAACCTTCAAGAACAATTACTTCACTAAACACAGCAATCCCTGAATTAGCTTTCATTAAAGAAAGAGGAGGAGCAAGAGCACTCATCAATGATGCTGGTCTCTTATTAATCACAGCTATTTTTTGCAGTCCCAGCTAACCAGCATCTACTGTCCTGGTAAAGCAAAGGTTTCTCTTCCAGGTTCTTAATCTAAAACATTACATGAACAGCCTTGAGAGTATTGCCTTCCTCTGAAACTTAATCCAGACTTCTATCCTCTATATTTCTTTCAGCATTATCTTTCAAATTCCCACAAAAGCTCATTAATCAACGAGCACTCAATGGATTTTTCTAGTCCAAAGCTCCAAAATCCACCTTCCTCCCACAAAGCAGTCTAAGGCACAAAAGCCACATGGTGAGGCCCATCACTGAAACATGTACCTCTCTGATACCAATTTCTGCCCTAGTTTGCTTTCTGTTGTTGTGATAAACACCATGAGTAAAAGCAGGTTAGAAGCTGAAGCAATAGGAATGCTGTTTACTGGCTTGCTTCCCATTCAGCTGCCTTTATTATACCACCCAGGACCATTTGCCTAGAGGTGGCACCATTTGTGGTGGGCTAGGCCCTCCTCCATCAATTAACAATCAAGAAAATGCTCTATAGACATACCCATTGGCCAATCTGATGGAGACAATTCCTCAAATAAGGTTCCCTCTTCTCAGGTGTCTGTAGCTTGTATGGCACATACCTGTAAACCCAACACTCAGGGCAGGAGAATCAGGAGTTCAGAGTCATTGTTAGGTATTATATTAGTCAGGGTTCTCTAAAGTAACAGAACTTATAGAATGAACCTCTCTCTATAGCCACAAAGGGGATTTATTAGAATGACTTAGAGTGTGGTCCAGCTAATCCAACAATGGCTGCCTATGAACAGCAGGTCCAAAAATCCAGTAGTTGTTGTGCCCACAAGGCTGGATGTCTCAGCTGGTCTTTGATATATATACCAAAATCTAGAAGAATTAGGCTCTCATGACAGTGAAGGTATGGACTTGCCAGCAAGAGAGAGAGAGAGAGAACAAGCAGGCAAAAAGCAAAAGCTTCCTTCTTCCAGGTCCTTATATAAGCTTCCATCAGAAGGTGTGGTCCACATTAGAGGTGGGTTTTTGCATCTCAAAAGGTCTGGACTAAAAGTGTGTCTTCCGACCCAGAAATCTTGACTAGAAGTGGATCTTCCCATTTCAAATTAAGCAAAGCAAAAACAAAACAAAAAAAAACCCTCACAGGCGTGCCCCTTCATTTTGGGGGTTGTAGTTTTGTTTGTTTGTTTGTTTGTTTGTTTTTGCTTTTTTGAGACAAGGTTTCTCTGTGACTTTGGAGCCTGTTCTGGAACTTGTTCTGTAGACCAGGCTGGCCTCAAACTCACAGAGATCTACCTGCCTCTGCCTCCTGAGTGCTGGGATTAAAGGTGTGCGCCACCACTTCCCGGCTGAGTTTTAGTTAATTCCAGATGTTGTCAAGTTGATAACCAAGAATGGTGAGCCATCACAGGCATGTACTAAGTTCAGTACTAGTCTTGGAGACAAGAGGCCTTGTCTCAAAGCAACAGCAACAAATGAACAAAAACAACTTCTCTTTTGAGCTTTAAATTATTTTAATAGAGTTGGGTGCATAACTCAGTGGTAGAACATGCACTTAGTCTATACAAGGCCTCAGCACAAAAAGAGACAGACAAATGAATTTTATGTTATTAAAATTAGTCACCCATAAAAGAAAACTCTCTTTACAACAAAGAGTTTTGGAGCCCAGCCCCACTGCACATATCTACGAAACCCTCCCACACATAAGACTCAGGAAGCATTGAGGAAGAGGGGCAGAAAGACTGTAAGGGACAGAGGATCAGGAGTTTGTTGTGAGATTGTGTTGCCTAGTAACGTCAGAAGCTGCATCCATAAAGTCTCACCAACATGATTGCAAATGTGAGCTGAATAAGGATGGTACCAATGAGCATGCCAAATGGACAGGGAAAAGCCCAAGAGGCCTCGACCCTGCACAAAGAACTACAGGCAACTGAGGAAAGCTGGACCGTTCCTAAGGGAAGGGCATGTCAATTGGTTGTTTAGTGCCGAAGAGCCTTGAAAGCATATATACAGGTAGCATTATAGGGAATGGACAAGTTGTATTTAGGAACATATGTGTATGTGCTTATAGGTATGCAATAACAGCTGGTGAAAAAAGAAGCCATGAATTTTAAGGGGAGTGAGTAGGGTTTTATGGGAAGGTTTAGGGGGAGGAAAGGCAGGAAAAAATGTTGTAGTTCAATTATAATTGTTTTCTGAATGATCACATAAAAGTAACTGAAAGTAGTGTATGCTGGGTCATTGTGCAGGTCAACTTTTTGTGAGTTACATGTACAATGTTATTTGTTTTCACTGAAGAACCAAATTTTGCTCAGTCCTGGGAGGCCTGAACACTAAGTACTGTGTAGTGGTTAATAGTGCAAGCTACACAGCTTCTCAGAGAATCAAGGCACCCCTTTGAAAAGAAAATAAATGTGTGCTTTTTGCCAAAGCTCACTCAGATGACAGAAATTTTCTCTAATCAAGGGACTTCTCAAATTCTTGCATGCTGTTCCTTTTGAGTCCATGCATTCCACACCAGAGCCTAGCATAGTGCTGGAAACATAGTAGGTGGTGTTAAGAAGAGTCCCGCACTGAATGGCATGACATTAAGAAGAGATCAAAGCCAATTCTCTAGTTGCCATCATTTTTGTTCCTGTTCCTGGGTGTGCCTGTGTTGTGTGTGTTCTTTGTGGGGCTGAATTTCTGAGTGTCTGATTTGGCCAGCATGGCTCAGTGGGTAGAGACCAACCTGGTCTACAGAGAAAGTTCTGGGACAGTCAGGGTTGTTACACAGAGAAATCCTGTCTTTAACAAAAAAAAAAAAAAAAAGCACCTAAGCAAACAAACAAATAAGTAACAATTTTCTCTGAATGGCTCTGTATATAGCAGCATCAAGCTAACAAAGGTCGGGCTATATTCCATGGCTAAGGGAGAACATCTGCAAAGAGATGAAAGGGAAGCTTTTACAAGAACCAGCAAGGAAAGGGAATTTGGAAAGAAACAGGAAGAGGTCTGCAACTCAAGCCCCAGTTCCCCGGGAGTAGTGGAACTCAATGCCACAGCACAACCTAAACCTGGAGAGTGTGGGCAGCCTAATGACAAGAGCTTGGCAGTTCATCCTAGTTGCAGGAGAAAGCCCATGGCTTTCAAACCTTAAATCCAAAGCAGGGATTTGGTGTAATGGTTAGCAATTGGGAATTCCATTGCATAGCTCCTCATGAGTGCTATATCTAGGCATCATCTTGAGAGAGGGCCTGTTGCTTGAGACTGAGCTACTGTAGGGTCCTGAAATCAAACAGTCCCAAGTCAAGGAGCCTAGGGATACCATGTGTGGTGATTACTACTGTCAATGGACAGGAGCTAGGATCACCTAGAGCACAGGCCTCTGGGCATGCATGTGAGGGATTATCTAGATTGGGTTCATGGAGGTAGGAAGACCCACTCTAGAGGTAGGTGCTATCATTGCACAGACTGAGGTCCTGGGTTGGATAAAGAAGAGAAAGCTGGTTTCTCTCTGCTTCCTGACTGTAGATACAGTGTGAGCAACTTCCTCAAGCTCCTGTTGCCATGATTTCCCCAACAAGATGGACTGCATCCACATGAACTGAAATAGAGCCGCCTTCCTTTCAGGTTGCTTCTTGTCATGATATTTTGTAAACTAATTTAAGTACCCTGCCACGGTGTCCAAGAGATGCACCAACAGTCACAGAATGGGCAGGGTTAGACCTGGAGCAGCTGAGATGTTCAAGCACTAGGGAAGGTTGGGTGGTGAGAAGACTCCACACGTGTGATGAGGGCAGAGGCCCCATTGTGGATGGCTGCAGCCGATGAGCACTTGGATCAGGAGGCTATCTCCCTGGCACAATGTGTGGTAGGTAAGGTCTGAGCACTGATGTCAAGGCTGGCTGACTCCCTGGCTGCTCCCGTTCAGGACACACCTCCATACTTTGTTTGCTCTCCAAACCCTGGCTCTCTGTGGCTGTCCATGCAAGCAGTTTTCCCTTGTAAATAGTATGAAATATTGTACCCTCAAGAGAAGTCTGCTCACTAAGACCTTTACAAAAAAGAGAGATCTATCCTAACAGTAGCACAAATGTCATCAGAGACAAGAAAAAACAAGATATGATACTTCGAAAAGTCTAATTCTCTAGTAACTGAATCCAAAGGTATCAGAGTGGATGTTGGCAAAATAGTTCAGAAGGCTAGAATAAATGGCTGTAGTCTGGAGAGGCTGCAAATATACGCAGTCAGATCAGTAATGAACAGAGAAGTAATAATAATAGCAGCCTCCTGACAAGGGAAAACCTGATAGAGTCACTGCTGAATTCATCAAACACTAAAGAACTAATCCCAATGTTCCTCAGACTGTTCTATAAGACAGAAGAGTAAACATTGCTTCCAGGGGCTTGAGGTGCAGTTGTGTTGCCTAGCATGCAGGACACTCTGGGTTTCATCCACAGTACTAGTAAGGTAGAGGCAGGAGGATGAGAAGTTTTCCAGTTCATTCTCTATTACATAAGTGAATTTGACAGCCTTGCCTACATGAGACCTTGTCTTGACAAGACAAAACAAAACAAAAACAACAGAATGCTTCCTCAGTGGGAATGGAGTCAGTGAAACTGTTTCCCAATTTCAAATGATGTGATTTTTTTAATTTTTTATTTTATTATTTTTGTTATTTTATTTGTTCATTTATCTATTATAACTGTTTTACCTCCAAGTATGTCTGTGTATACCAAACATGCCTGGTATCCATAGAAGCCAGAAGAGGGTTGTGAGCCACCATGTAGGTGCTTGGAATTGAACCCAGGTTCCATGAAAGAGCAGTCAATGCTCTTAACTGTTGAGCCATCTCTCCAGTCCCTATGATCCATTTTTTGAAGAACTACAGATTTCACCAGAAGATTGATCTGATAAATACATTTGATCTTATAAACACTTTAAGAAAAATTGAAGGATACAGTAAGCTGGATATGTAGTTCATTGGTGGAATGCTTGCCTCACATGCACAGGGCCCTGAGTTTAATCCCCAGGACTGCAAAATAAAAATCAAACAATATAAGGACACAAAACCAAAGTACATTTTTTTTATGTGCCAGTAACAACCCCTCTGAAAAATACAGAAAATAACACTTTCCACAATGATCTTAAAACAACAACAACAACAACAACAACAACAAGAACAAAAAATCTGAGCAAGCCAGGCATTGGTGGTGTACACCTTTAGTCCCAACACTGGGGAGGCAGAGGCAGGCAGATCTCTGTGAGTTCGAGGCCAGCCTGGTCTACAAGAGCTAGTGCCAGGATAGCCTCCAAAGCCATAGAGAAACCCTGTCTCAAAAAACAAAACACAAAAAAACAACAAAAAGAAAAAAAGAAAAATTACTTCCATAAGGCTCAGTGGGTAAAAGCTATTGCTGCCAAGCCTGATGACCTAAAATCCATACCTGGCTCTGGCATCCTCACAATGCAGGGAGAGAACAGATTGTCACAAGTTGTCCTCTGACTCCATATACACACTATGCTCACTGATGTGTGCACCCCCCATTAATGAATTATAAACAATTTAAAAATGGCTTCTGTTGCTGGGAATGATGGTGCACACCTTTAACCCCAGTTTTCAGGAGGCAGAGGCAGGTGGATCTCTGTGAGTTCCAGGTCAGCCTGGTCTACAGAGTGAGTTCAAGGGCAGTCAGGGCTATATAGAGAAATCTTGTCTTGAAGAAACAAAACAACAAAATACAAACAAACAAAAATGGCTTCTGGGGTGGTGTGAATGCGCGTGGCCCCCATAGGCCCATATATTTGAATGCTTGGTCTCTAGTTTGTGGAACTGTTTGAGGGAGGCGTGGCTTTGTTAAGTGAGGTGTGTCACTGGGAGTGGGTCTTGAGCTGTCAAAAGCCCAAGTCAAACTCAGTTTGTCTCTCCCCCTTCTCCTCCCTTTTCTCCCTCCCCTCCCCTCCCTTTCCTGCTGGTTGTGGATCAAGATGAAAGCTCTCAGATACTTCTCTAGCACCATGCCTCTCTCTGCTTTGCTTGCTGCCATGCTGTCCACCATACTGTTTATGGAATAGCCTTGTAAAACTGTAAACAAGTCCTCAGTTAAACTTTTTCTTTAATAAGTTCAACCTGGTCATAGTGTCTCTTCACAGCAATAGAAAATTAAGAGAGCTTCTTTAAACTGGATGTGGTAGCACACACCTTTAATCTCAGCATTTGGGAGGCAGGCACAGGCAGAGCTCTGTCTTTAAGGCCAGTTTGGGCTACATAGCAAGTTTTAGGACAGTCAGGACAAGGCAGAAGGACCCTGTCTCAAAAACAAAGCAAACAAGTTTTGTTTTTGTTTTTCAAGACAGGGTTTCTGTGTATAACAGCTCTAGCTGTCCTGGAACAAGCTATGTAGACCAGGTTGGCCTCAAACTCACAGAGATCCACCTGCCTCGGCCTCCCGAGTGCTGGGAGTAAAGGTTTACACCACCAATGTCTGGCCTAACCCATATTCTTATCTATGTTCTATCATATGGTTCCGTATCTTTCCTCAGCACAGCATGTTCATCTTGCTTCTCCCCACCATCTCCTGGTGACTCCGCCCTTCTCCATCCCAGAGCTCTCTTCCTGTCCAAAAGTCCTACCTAACCTCTTCCAGCCTAGCTATTGGACATTTACCTCTTCATTAAACCAATGAGAGTGATACATCTTCACAGTATACATAAAGACTATTCCATAACAGTTTTCTTTATCCATTGTCCACATCTTGTATAATGGCTGATGGTACATCAGTGATGAAATGGACTTGTAAAATTGATAGGAGACCTTGTAAATCCCATCTAAATCTACTTGTAATGTAATATCATTGAATCCTTGATCAAGAAATTTCAGAAGCATTAAAAATGGATACACTATGCAAGTAGATATCAGGCCTAGACTTCATAAAGGACAAGGGACTGAATCATCACCAGCTGTACAGATTCCTAAAAGTGTTGATGCTCACTATGTTGACAGCATTTGCTTTTCAGAAGTAAACTGGCTAAGCCCAAGCCAAACGCTGAAATGCCCTTAGATCTGTGACATAGTACCAGTTTGTTTATGGTAGTGAGGGCAAAAATTGTGCCAGAACCTGATGATAAAAAAACGAGTTTATAGTTTTAGCACTTTTAGTTGATTTAACTGTTTATGTATATGAGTTAAATGACACTTCAAGATGGAAATCAATTTGCCAGTACAATGATTTATATCATAAAAGCATTCATAATAAAACTAAAATTATAGTTTTTTCCAGTTTAACATGTTAGCTAAACATAATCCTATGAGCAGTGAAAACTACACCACCTTGTATCTTGATTTGATAACAGAATTCAGAAACAGAATTTAAAGATTTCCTGTGAAACAATCAATATTTTGTGATGGTTTTCAGTTGTTATAAATGTTACCTCCCTTTTTCTTTCCTTCCTTCATTTTTGAGACAAGGTCTCACTGTATAGTCTTACAAAAGATTTGATGAAGTCTTGAGTGAATGTGTATTGCTGACACGAGCAATGTCTCAGATTCAAAGGTATGCCAAAGCTTTCCCCAGGTGAGGTTCAGAGGAATGGCATGGCAAAACCTTTTCCTGGTGACGTTTAGAGGGATTGCAAAGCCTTCCTCTGGTCCAAGTAGGAAAGTTGACTTTTAGCTAAAACCAGTGTATACAGAAACTATTTACCACAGCCTCCCCCTGGATGTTATATATAGCCTTAGATTGTTCCCCGTGGAGACTAGTTAATGTCTCCTGCTTGTACTGTACAAAGTAAATGCACTGAGATTCTGAGATGCTCTCCATCACAGAGAGCACAGACCACCAGCTTCCAGGTTGTCTGTATGTGTATCTGTTGCTTCTTCAGTGACTATTATTTCTTCATTCCCATGTTGTCCCAGTCAAGTTTCTATGATCAAGCCGTGCCAGACACAGCAGCTATTATATCAGGCTAGCCTTGTATTCAGAGATTCATCTATCTGTGTTCCCTGGATCCTGGGATTATGGATGTGCATCACCATGTCTCTTTTCTTTACCACCACCACCACCACCACCAACACACACACACACACACACACACACACACACACACACACACACACACACACCACATACATGTTCAATCTGTTTTGACTTTGACCATCATTTTCATCTGTATTATTTACAACACTTCTTTTCTTCTTGGTATTGAACGATATTCTGCCCTGGTCCTGAACTCAGCCCATTCTCTATCCTTAGTTCCTTTCAATGGAGAATAGCATCTAGAAAAAAAGGTCTAGGTTGTAGGTGTAGTTGTTGCAATTGAGTGTCACTTCTTCTAGGTCCTTTCAGTGGTCAGAGCTAGGAATATCTGTATATATGCTGATCCACATATACAAAAACTATCAGCTAGCTTTTTGTCATCATGACAAGACATGAGAGGTGAAGTGCAGAAGCATTTGTTCAGGCTCACAGTTTCAGAGGTTTCCACCTATGATTGGCTGCCTGATTACTTTTAGGCCCATGGCAAGGCAGAAGGGCGTGGCAGAGGAAAGCTATTCAATTTATGGAAGACTGGAGGTAAGTAATCGACAAGACACTCCAACAAGACCCCACCTCCAAATAACTCATCCACTAAAGAATTCATTAATAGATTAATTCACTGAAGTAGATAGTGCCCTAATGATCCAATCATTTCTCAAAAGCACCACCAGCTGGGGGCCAAGTTTTTAACCCATGAACCTTTGGAACATTGTATATCCAAACCATAATATATACACATCTCTAATTGTTTGTTTCTATTCATTTGTGTGTATATATTAAAATTAGCATGGTTAATTTTATAATCTCTGATTATAACCCAGTGTCACTGAATTCAATCCAGCTGTCCTTTCCTGTGTATTTATAACATTCCTGTGATATAAACAAATCTGGATGCAACATTCATCATATCTGTACATATTTATTTAATCCTTGTATGCACAGAAAGGGTGGAGTACAAGTTTATCATCCTCAGCTATGTACTGAGTTTAAGCCCGGGCTACATGATATCTTGTCTTTAAAAAAAAAATCTGACTGGGTAGTGGTGGTACATGCCTTTAAGCCCAGCACTTAGGAGGCAGAGGCAGGCAGATCTCTGCGAGTTCGAGACCAGCCTGGTTTACAAGAGCTAGTTTCAGGACAGGTTCTAAAGCCACAGAGAAACTGTCTCGAAAAAATAAAATCTTATCAGTGGGCAGTCCTGGCATATACTTTTAACCCCAGCACTCTGGAGATAGAGGCAGGTGGATCTCTGTGAGTTCAGGGTCAGCCTGGTCTATAGAGTTCCAGGATAGCCAGGGCTACACTGAGAAATCCTGTCTCAAAAATAAATAAATAAATAAATAAAATAAAATAAAAATAAATCCAAGAGCTGCAAGGAGAAATGAATGATTGTAATTGACTTTGTTTTCACTCCTTTGCTTTAATTAATGAAGTAAGCTGGCAGAAAATCAGCAAAGCCACAGAAGACTTCTACAATGTAGTCAACACATTTGACCCTTTAAATAGTTATAACACTCTATCCAACAATAGCAAAATAGAGAACATTTGCCAAGGTTGAACACTTTATGAGTCATAAAATCAGTTTCAATAAGTACAAACTGGACAGGGTGGTACTCTCCTGTAATCCCAGCACTTGGGAGGCAGGGGTAGTACTGCAGCAAGTTAAAGACCATCATGGTCCTCAGGGTGAGGCCCTGGCTTAATATAAACAAACAAATAAGAAAAAAACAAAACTAGGAATATAAAATTAATATACAATGATCTAGGTCATACATATTTTCTAAGTATAATGGAGTTAAATTAAAAACAACAGAAACAGGGCTGGAGGGATGACTCAGCAGTTAAGAGCACTTGTTGCTTTTGCAGAAGACCTGGGTTTTGTTTCCAGCACTCACATGGTGGCTCATAACCATCTGTAACTTTAGCTCCCAGGGATCTGATACTCTCTTCTGGACTTCTGAGGATCCAGGAAGATATGCATGTGGTGCACATATACACATGCAGGCAAAAATACTCATGAACGTTAAAAGAATAATAATCAGGGAGATTGCAGAGTTCAAAGCCAGTGTGGTTTACAGAGTGAGTTCTAGGACAGCCAAGGTTACATGGAGAAATCCTGTCTTGAACTCCCCCCCCCCAAAATCTTTGAAACAAATACCCCCAAACAGAAACATTTATAAAATCCTTCAACTTTGAAAACTAAACTTAAATAATACACATCTACACAACTCATAGATTAAAGAGAAACCTCAAAGAATGTCTGGAAGTATTTAAACAGGGGCTAAGGAGATGAAAATGCTTGCCTTGAAAGTGTAAGGCCCTATGATAAGATCCCCAGCAGCTGGTATAGTGGTATATATTTGTAATCCCATCCATGACAAGATAGGAAACAAAGACAGACCAGCCAGCCTAGCCTGCTCAGCCAAGATCCAAACAAGAAGACAGAAGGTGCCCGAGGAATGACGCCTGAGGCTGTCCACTGGCCTCCATACACATCTGCTTGCCACACATGTACATACACACACAGAAAGAAAATATTTTAAATTGAATGAAAATGAACACCTGTTATAGAAAAATTGGAGGCTGTCACTAAAGTAGTACCCTGAGGGGTTTTCCCCCTGATGTATGGTTTGGCCTTGAACTTGAGATTATCCTGTCTCAGTTTTGTGCACTCATCAAAATTGTATAGCTCTAAACACTTATGTTGGAAACTCACAAGGTCTAAATACAGCATGAAAAATTAGAAAATAAAGAGCAAATTAAATCCAAAATGAACAAAAGAAAGGAAATACTGAAGATTCCAGCAGACAATCAAGGACAGACAACAGAGAAACAAATGAAAGCCAAAGCCACTACTCTGAGAACAATAGGTAGTTTGAGAAGTCCCAAGTTAAAGAAAGAGAATTTTCAGTTACAAACCTTCTTCAAAGAAAATGTTAGCCAGGTAGTGGTGGTGCTCACCTTTGATCCCAGCACTCCAGAGGCAGATGGATTTCTGTGAGTTCAAGGCCAGCCTGATCTACAGAGAAAGTTCCAGGACAGCCAGAGAAATCCAGTCTTGAACTCTGTTCACAAAGAGAAAGAAATGAGAATGAGAGAGAGAGAGAGAGAGAGAGAGAGAGAGAGAGAGAGAGAGAGAGAGAGAGAGAGAACCAGGCAATAGTGAGCTAGCCCTAGTGAATTTTACAAAATGTTTAAGTTAAAAATCGAAGAATTCTTTATAACCCCTCAAAAAACTCAAGAGGAAGGAAGGAATAGCTTTGAGGCAGTTTGAATAATGTCCCTCATAGGCTCTGGTATTTGAACATTTGGCCCCCAGTTGATAGTGTTTTGAGGATGGTTAGGAAGTAGGAGCTTGCTGGATGAAGTATGTCACTGGGGGTGGGCATCATCTTACTTTCAGTTCACTCTCTGTTTACTGCTTGAGACTAAAGATGTAAACTCTCAGCTTCCTTCTCCAGCAGCCTGCTACCATGTCTCCCCATCATTTATAGACTCTCCCTCTGGAATCATAAGACAAAATTTCTCCCATAAATTGCTTTTAGTCATAATGTTTAATCACAGCAACAACAGAAAAGTAACTAATAAAATCTTCCATCTTAGTCTATAAAGCTGACAATACCTTAACAGCAAAAATTGACAATGATTTTATAAGAAAAGATTCATATACTTTATGAATGCAGATATTGAAATTTTAATAAAAAGTTTAGCAAGTTAAATCTGATTATACTGGCTAATTCAGCATGGCCAAGTGAAGTACATCTCAGATATGAAAGTACAAGTCAATAGTTCAAAGTCACTTTTTAATAATAATAATAATAATAATAGCAGCAGCAAGAACATGACATTTAGAAAAATTCAAATACCATTTATAATACAATCAAAATAATGATAAGCTTAGCAATAAATATGACAAAGATACTAAGGATTTGTACATTAAACCTTGCAGAGACCACCAAGATAAATGAAATCTAAAAGTAGAGAGAGATACTATATTCTTGGATCAGAAGACTTGCTATAACATACCTCTCCTTTCCAAATTGACCTGTACATTAATTTATTTTTTAATTATTACTTTATGTGAGTATTTTTTTTTTTTTAACGTGAACATATACCTGTGCACCAGATGTATGCCTGGTATCCACAGAGGACAGAAGAAGGTGTCAGATCCCCTGGAACTAGAGTAACAGAGGGTTATGAGCCTTCTGATCTATATATTAAATGCAATCTCTCAATCAAAATTCCAGCAAGTTTTCCAGTAGAAACTGACAAGTGGTTCTGAATTTCAAACAGAAGTGTGAAGGATCTAGAATAGCCTTGTGGGAAAAGAACAAAATAGAAGACTAAGGCTATCTGATTTCAAACACTGTAAATCTACTGTTGCCAGACAATATAAGGTTGATATCAAAATATCATTAGATAGATATAATAGATAAATTAGTGGAGAAAGGATAATCTTTTAATTGATCTGTCTGGAGCCTGTGGTCTAATGTGAAGGCTAACATTATGTTTTAAGTTTAAATTACAAGGCTTAAGAGATCTATAAAACAAAAACATGCCTCTAACCCGTGAGCCCCATGTACCCAATGACAGATAACTTCCTGGAATGCAAGGGGCTATTGTTCATGTACAAGCTTGGCTGCCCCAACTGCACAGGATATGTGCTTGATCAAATGTCGGCAAGAAATATGTCAGGATGTAGGCTTGCCTCTGATTGGACGAATGCTAGAAGTATATATTCTTGTGGTTTTTTTTTACTTTATAATACCCTGACTAATGTAATTTGGTGCCATATTTTGAGTATTTGTCTTAGGTATAGACCCGGCTGATATCCATGATCCTGGCCAGTATTTAATAAAGCATGCTTCAAATTGGCTCAAGAATCTGTTGAGATTTATACTGTATCTGTTGGAACACACCAATTTATGCCAATAACAGCTCTCCAACTTATTAGCTCTAAGTCTCTGTGACATGTTTTGGTCATCTGTAGAATAGGGATACCTATTTCCTAAGTGACTGTTCAACTTAAATCTGGTGTTATAATATACTACAAGAATGGAGTCATGTGCCCAGCAGTGGTGGTGCATGCACGCCATTAATTCTAGCACCCAAGAGGCAGAGGCAGGTGGATATCTGTTTTAGTCCAGTCTGGTCAACAGAGTTCAAAATGAAACAAAAAGTCAGTGACCTATCAGATCAGTTCATCTCTGTGATAAGTGAGATCAAAGATGGCCCTTTCCCTGGGCTACAGAGCTCTAGACACCCTCTCAAACCAATGGCCTCCAGCTATTCTGTTTACAAATTATTTCTTTTAGTAATTCTCTTAGTTAAAAAACTGCAACTTTGTGTGAACAAAGAATGAATTCATTTGTAACTTCTTGGAAGGTTGTGATGGTAACTATTTATTTTAGGATGGGAAAGCATGTGTTAATTGTTTTATGTTACAAAGAGCAAAAATGTATCTGTTACAGTAATGTCCAGGTCAGTAGCTGAGCACTGAAGCTTAAAGCAGTGTGTGAAGGTATGTATGAGTGTTTTGCCTGCAGATATGTCTGTGCACTACATTCAGACAGTGCCTTTAGAGGCCAGAGAGGAGCATTAGATGCCCTGAGACTGAAGTTACAGAAGGTTGTGAGATGTCATGTAGCTGAAGGGGATCAAACCCAGTCCTCTTATCCACTGAGCCATCTCTCCAGCCTCTGATTTTTTTTTCATATTTTTAAAAAATTTATTTAACAGTTTTCATTTATTTTAACACCAACCACAGTTTCCCCTCCCTCCTCTCCTCCCATACCCTTCCCCCCTAAGGGCCCCATCTACCCCCCTCCCCAGACACTCCTCCTCTATCTCCATTCAAAAAGGGGCAGGCCTCCCAAGAGCTTGAACAAAGCGGGGCACGTCATGTTGAGGCAGGCCTGAGCTCCTCCCCCTGCATAAATGCTGGGCAAGGTAATTTACCATGGGGAACAGGTTCCCAAAAGCCAGCTAAGTGCCAGGTCCTGATCTCACTGCTAGGAGCCTTACAAGCAGACCAAACTACCCAACTGTCACCCACATGTAGAGGGCTAGGTTGGTTCCATGCAGGCTCCCTAACTGTTGGTTCAGAGTCCATGAACTCCCATGAGCTCTGGTCAGCTGTCTCTGTGGGTACCATGACCTTGATCCCCGACTCCAGCCCCTAAATCCCCCCCAAACTCCCTGCCTCTTTCTCTCTCTCTGAGACAGGGTTTTTCTGTATAACTCTGGCTGTCCTAGAGTTCTATGTAGGTCAGGCTGGTCTCAAACTCAAGAGATCCACCTGTTTCTGCCTTCTGAGTGTTGGGATTAAAAATGTGCACCACCACCACCTGGCTAACTTTATCTGTTTTAAACTGCTTTTCTCATCAGAATACAATCTTCTATAGGTAGGAATTATTGTCTGTTATGTTTTCTGTTTAGTCTCCAAGTTTAGAGCCATCCCTGACACTGAGTAGGAGCTTAATAATTAATTAGCCATAATATTATTCTATTATTATTATTGTTAGGAAGGGTTCAGGCTGGCCTTGAACTTGCTATATAGCCAAAGCTAACTACTTAACTACAGATCCTCCTGTTCTACCTCCCAAGAGCTATGGTTATAGGCATGCACCACTACATTCAGCTCAATTATAAGTTATTCATGGTATGAACATGTGTGCATGTGAGTGTGTGTGGATATACACGGAGGCCACAGGTCAAACTTGTACGTCTTCAGGAATGCCATCCACCTTCTTTAAGACAGGGTCTCTCATTGATTTGGAGTTCACTAATCAAGAAAGAATGGCTAACACTGTCCTGTCTCCATCTACCCAGAGCTGGATACAAGTATACACCAGCATGATGGACATTTTAAAATATTTAGTTTTATTTATTGTCCATTGGTGTTTTATCTACATGTATGTCTGTGTGTGGGTGTGGGGTCCCCTGGAGCTGGAGTTAAACACAGTTGTAAACTGCCATGTGGGTGCTGGGAACCGAACCCAGTCCCCTGAAGAACAGTCAGTGCTTTTAACCACTGAACTATCTCTCCAGTCTCAATGATGGACATTTTTAAAGGGTCTCTAGAGATTGAACTCAGGTCCTCAGGTTATCTCCACAGACCTTCAGTACATATTTTAAATGGATCATGTTGCCTACTCTAATTGTATTCCAACAGAGGATTGTGATTTTTAGATTATGTTAAGGACCCCATGCCAGTCTTCCCAACAAATTACTTCTTCCACATCCTTCAACTGAAGGTCCTCAATACTATCAATAGACATAATGTTAAATAATGAAAGAGAATATAATTCTCTGGGGTTGGAGATTTAACTCAGTGGTAGAGTGCTTGCCTAGTAAGTGCAAGGCCCTGGTTTAGATCCCCAGGACTGCATAAACTGGGTGTGGTAGTAATCCCAGCACAAATACACTGGAGGTAGAAGGAGGTTCAGTTCCAAGTTTTCCTTGGCTACTTACTATATAGTGAGTTTCAGGCCAGCCTGGGCTACTGTCTCAAAAAAGGGGGGTGGGGGAGAAAAACAAGAGCAACAACAATAATATGGAGGAATGTTTAGATGTATCCAAAATACCAACATTATGCTTTTTAAAAAATGAAAATTCATGCCAGGCATAGTGGTGTACGCTTTTAATCTAAGCACTTGGGAGGCAGAGGCAGGTGGATCTCTGTGAGTTCAAGGTAAGCCTGATCTACATAGTGAGTTTTCAGGATAGCCAGACCTACATAGTGAGACCTTATCTTGAAAAAAAAAAAACAACAACAAAAACAAAAAACAAAAAACAAACAGAAACAATGAAAACAAAAGTATTGAGAATTTATAACAAAAAGCATTCCAGGTTTTTTAAATGCTAATTAAAAATCAAACCTATATATTTATATTTCACACATAATTTTAAATGTCAATTATTTAGCTTAGAGTGTATCAAGGGCCAGCAAGATGGCTCAGAATGTAAAGGAATTTGTTTTGTTTTTTACTTTGTCCATTCCTACTGGTTTTTTTCCTGCCCCATACTCAGAAGGATTTCCATTTTTCTTTAAAAATTTTTTGTGATTTATTTACTTATCTGTTTGTGTATTGTGGGAGCATGTGTATACCATGGCACATTTGGGGAGGACAGCTTTTGGTAGTCAGTTCTCTCCTTCTACCAAGTGGATCTTGGGCATCAGGCTTGGCAGCAAGCACCTTTATACAGGGAGGCATTTCCTCAACCCTGCTATCTTTCTTTTATAGTAGGCTTTCTCTGTAAAATGAAACTAGATGCTGATATCCTTTTCCAATACAAAAACAGGAGACAGGCACAGTGGAGCATGCCTTTTAATTCCAGCACTTAGGAAGCAGAGTCAGGTAGGTCTCTGTGAATTCAAGGTCAGCCTAGTCTATATAGAGAGTCCCAGGACAGTCAGAATTACACAGTGAGACCCTGTCTCTAATTAAGACAAAAAGTAGGGGTGGAACTCAATTATAGAGTGATTGATTAGCAAGTACATTTCCAGAAAACTAAATAGGAGCAAACAGGGACAAGCATTAAGAGATATTCTACCTACAGTGTCAGCATGACAAAGAAAGATACTTAGGGCAGCAATAGGGCATTCTGTGAACCCAGAACAACAGCCAAAATATACTGATGGAAAGCCCAGTAAGAATAGGAGCCAAGACAGTAAAGGATACCACACTCCAGTGGCAATGGTCCATGGAATATCATAAGAAAGCTACACCAGAGCCAGGTGGTGGTGGCAGCAGCACATACCTTTAATTCTAGCAGTCAGGAGGTAGAGGCAGGTGGATCTCTGTGAGTTCCAGGTCAGCTTGGTCTACAGAACAAGTTCCAGGACAGCCAGAGCCGTTACACAGAGAAACCTGGCTGGAAAAAAAAAGAAAGAAAGACAGGAAGGAAGGAAAGAAGGAAGGAGGGAAGGAAGAAAGGGAGAAAGGAGGGGAGAAAGGGAGGAAGGAAGAAAGCAAGCAAGCAAGCTATACCAGCCTGGGTCTTACAATCATTCAGCTGAAACATTTGGGGACAAAGATCTACAAACTAAACAGAGCTGCTAACGAGATTGAACAGGACAGTGACAATAGAGGGACAAATAGATCCAGGGTAATTAGGCTAGGGGAACAGTCTGGGCCTCTTGGAATAAGACAACCCTTGCTTGGTGTGCCACCAGCATCAAGTAGGTATTTACCCAAAGGGCTCACAACTGAAACACATACCTTCCATAGCTCTGAAGCATGTTTCAAGGACACAAGAGCCATCCAAAGAAGACCTAGGTCGCTAAGACTGAGTGGGAGAACAGGATCCCAGCTTTGATCTTTGCAAGCCAACAAACACAATTTGCCTAGTCTCCTTTGTATTCAGCAACCCCTTCTACCTTTTAGTTTTGATTCTAAGCCCCCTATGCTTCCTTAGCTACTTGCTTTTAGTTGCCTTTTGAAAATGTAGCTGCTCATACAGCAGAGCTGTACATTATCACTCTCCTACTAGCATGGCTGTAGATAACACCTCTGGCATGTGAGTCATGATGATAATGGTTGCCTAGGTTACGCTTCAGAGACTTGAAGGCTGGCTTTATTTTCTTTTTTGGTTATTTTTTACCCATGAGAACCTGTTGACTCTTCTTTAGGGTCTGAAACTGTGTCTTGATGGGTGACCTTTTGATATCAGGAGGCTAAAATCCCCATCCTTAGACCATGTTAGCACTGCCATTTTCTGAATACACAGTCCATGAGGAGACAAAGGGACTGAGTACATGTGCACAGGCCACTGATTACTTCACCACTAACCACTGTCCTTTCCCCTTCAACCATTGTTTCTGTACCCCTGTAATTATCCCCAAATGGGAGGAAGACCCGAGGCTTGCGTCTCCATGTCCTACTTGGAACCCTTGCTGATGTGTTCTTTGTCTTTTGTGAACTCATTATTTCTGTGGCTGCTACAGAACAAAAGGAGCCTGATTTGATACCAAAAAATAAGCCACCATATTTTTGGACATGTTGAAACAACAACAGGAGATATATTTTAGCCATGAAGTTTAAAAAGTCATTTCTGTCTTCTAAAAACTTAGAAATATTAAACTTACTTGACAATGAAAAGCATAACAGAACAAAGGAAAAATGCCACATGGACATTTCTTGCTTCCTTTTTTCCCCTTATAAAATGGTTGTTCAGTATTTATTCTATAATGCAAGTACAAATTAAAATATAAAATGGCTGTTATGGCTTAAAATTTTGTTGCAGATAAAATATGCAGCATGGAAAACTGGAAAGGCATAGCTTCATCTCTGACCAGAAGAGTTAAAAAGTGATCTCTCCATCTTCTTTCATCATCCGTTGTCCAGACAGTCCAGAGGAAGAAAGACTTTCACTTTCATATGGACATAAGTTTGAGTGCACCAGTTAGGTCACCACACTCACAGTATATAAGAAAGTATACATGCAGGGAAAAGTGAAAGGTTAACTTACTGAGAATGTATTTGTAAAAACACATGTATGGAGAGAAAAATAAAAGCTAAGCAAATGAAACAAAGAGAATCCAAACCAACTTTCTCTCTGGAGCTTTTAACCTGCACCCGTGTACATATAGGAGATAAAGGGTCACCAACATGTACTAATACAGGGTAGGCTGTCCTGAAACTCACTCTGTAGAGCAGACTGGCCTTGATCTCAAAGATCCTCCTGCCTGTCTCCCAGTGCTAGGACTACGGCATGGGCCATCACACCCAGCTGTATTCATTTCTTAAACACATATTTAAAATCATGCATTGAGTTGGATATGGTGGTTCAAGCCTTTAATCCCAGCACTTGGAAGGCAGAAACAGGAGTCTCTGTGAATTTGAGAACAGCTTAATCTACATAGTAAGTTGGAGGCCAGGGCTACAAGGTGAGACCCTGTCTCAATATATACCATATATCTAGATATGCCAGTGAGACAGTTCAGTAGGTAAAGATACTAACACCCAAGCCTGATAACCTGGGGTCCATCCTTGAGACCCACATGATGTTTCCAAGAACCAGCTTCCTGAAGTTGTCCTCTCATCTTCAAATGATTGCTACAGCACACACATACACACATACATACACAAACATACACACTGCATTTATGTTTAAAAATAGGGTGTGACAGTTTGAATAAAAATGGTTCCCGTATGCTCATATATTTGAATGCTTAGTTACCAGGTAGTGGCACTATGTGAAAGGGTTGGGAAGTGTGGCCTTGCTGGAATAGGTGCGGCCTTGTTGGAGAAGTGTGTCACTAGGGGTGGGCTCTGAGGTTTCAAAAGCCCAAGCCAGACACAGATACTTGTGTACTCTCCCTCTCCCTCCCTCCTTCCCTTCCTTCCTCTCTCTCTCCCTCCCTCCTTCCCTCCCCCTCTCTCTTTTCTCTTCTGTCTCTCTCTCAGCTTGCAGACTAGGGTGTAGAACTCTCAGCTACTGCTCCAGCACCGTGTCTGCATGCTGCCATGATGATAACAGACTAAACCTTTCAAACTGTAAGCCAGCCCCTAATTCAGTGCTTTCTCTTATAAGAGTTGCCTTGGTCATGGTGTCTCTTCACAGCAATAGAAGACTGACTTAAGACATAGGAAGCTGGAGGAACTGCTTAGTGGTTAGGAGTACATACTTTTCTTACAAAGGACAGGAGTGTCAATCCCAGCACCTATGTCAAGCCGGTGAATCTCTGTGAGGTTGATGCCACCTGGTCTAGGACAGCCAGGGCTACATAGTGAGACACTGTCTCAAATAAATAAATAAATAAATAAAGAAAGAAAGAAAGAAAGAAAGAAAGAAAGTAGTACTTGGCCATTTCAATAGATACAGGGAAATATATGACACTCATATTTTATAAGATTTTATTTTTATTTATGTGTTTGTATTAGTTACTTTGCTTTTAAGGTTTTGTTGTTTTGAGACAGGGTCTTTAATTTTTCAATGCCTTCCTCCAGGGATATACCTCCAATAAGGCCTCACCTCCTAAACCTCCCAAGCAGCACCATCAATTGGGGACTAGGTGTTGAACCATCTGAGCTTATGGGGACATTCTCATTTAAAGCACCATCCTGTGTGTCTAGGTAGATGTAAGTCCCAAGTGTGCCAGGACTCAAGAAGGCCAGGAGAGGATGTTGAATCCCCTTGAGCTAGAGTTATAGGCAATTGTGAGCTGCTCGATATGGGTACTTTATCCTGCTGAAGAGAAGGAGGCACTCAGTAATGTGCTTACCTTGCAAACTCAAGAACCTGAATTGAATCCTCAGAATCCATCTGAAAAAAGCTTTGAGTGACAGGCAAACATTGGGTGGATCTGGGGAACCCTGTGGAAGAGGAAGAGGAAGAGGAAGGACTACAGGAGCCAGAGGGGTCAAGGACAGTACAAGAAAACTAACATGATAAATAAAAGACCCAGAGACTTACATTGGGACTTAAGCTTCAAGTTGAAGATCAGAAAAGTAAAGCAGCTGGCCACTAGCTCTTACCACTATCTCAGGCTAAAAGGGGATCCTGGCTCCACCAGATCCTCTCCTCAGCGTGGCTGAAGAATCCTGAGACTTCAATGTCTTCCTATCCTCAATATGGCTGGAGACTGAATGCCAATTCTGAGACCCTGTTCCTGTCTTAAATACCTCTCATGAGTCCTGGGATTAAAGGCATGTGATCTCAAGTGCTGAGAACATCTTCCTGTGAGCTGTTTATCTTTAGGATTGGATCAATTTTGTGTAGCTCAATGTGGCCTTGAACGAACAGAGATCTGTCTACCTCTCAATCCCGAGTCCTGGAATTAAAGGTGTATGCCTGCCTTCTATAGCTTGTGGCTGAATTTTCTTTCTGAATCCTCAGGCAAACTTTAATAAATCATAAAAAAATATGTCACCATAGAAAACAGCCCACAGAATCAACTAACCTGGGCTCAAAGGGGCTCACAGACACTGAACTAACAACCAGGGAGCCTGCTTAGGTCCTGTACATATGTGTTACAGTTGTATAGCTTGGTCTTCTTGTGGGACTCTTAATAGAGGGGCTGTTTCTGACTCTTGTTGCCTGTTTTTGAGACCCTATTTTTCATACTGGGTCACCTTGCCGAGCCTTAATACATGGAGAGGTGCCTAGTCTTCCCACAACTTGATGTATCATGTATGGTTGATATCCATGGGGGGCCTGCCCTTTTCTGGACAGAAACATAGGAGGAGTGGATAGGGGGACGGGAAGGGAGAGGAGGGAGAGGAAATAGTGGTTAGGATGTTAAAAAAATAATAATAAAAATAAAATAACAAAACAAAAAATCTGGGAGTGGTAAGACATGATGGTGTACACCTTTAACTGGAACACTCAGGAGGCAGAGAGTTTGAGCCAGCCTAGTCTATGGATGGAGTTCCAGGCCAGCTGGGGTTTCATGATGACAAAACAAAGCACAAAATATGAGCATGGTGGGTCATGCTTGTGATTCCAATACTGGGGAGGCAGAGACAGACAGATCCCCAAGCTCACTGGCCAGCCATTCTGTCCTAAGCAGGGAGGCCCAGGTGCCAGTGAGAAGCAAAGTCTCATTTAGTAAAAGACATGAGTGTGATCCCAGGTACCACTTGATGGAGAGAGAAAACCAACTCTGATTTCCACACACACACACACACACACACACACACACACACACACACATATATATATACACATACATACATACATACATGGTGACACACCTATACCTCAGAAAATACATTTTTTGGGGGGGGGCTTTGAGACAGGATCTCTCTGTGTAGCTTTGGAGCCTATCCTGGAATTCACTCTGTAGACTAGGTTGGCCTTGAACTCACAGAGATCCACCTGGCTCTGCCTCTTGAGTGCTGGGATTAAAGGCAAACATTACCACCATCCAGTAAATAAATAAATAAATAAATAAATAAATAAATAAATAAATATAATAAATGTAAAGCAAACCAACAAGGTGGGTGTTTCTTGAGGAATGTAACTCGTGACACATGCACCTGCACACATGGAAACAAATACCCAGTTACTCTTGAAACCCTAGAAGCTAGAAGTCCAAAGTTAAGGTGTCAACACAGCTGTGCTCATGTGCTCTCTCTCTCTCTCTCTCTGAAGACTTTTCATTTATAGGGAAGGGGCAGGGTCTCACTGTATAGCTCAGGCTGGCCTTCAACTTATTATGTAACCCAGAACTCCTGATCCCTCTGCACCAGTTTCCCAAATTCTGGGATTACAGATATGTACCATTATGCCCAGCTCTTTGAGGAAACCTTGGTAAGAATCTTTCCTGTCTTCTTGAGGCTTCAGGCAACTCCTCCACTCTTTGGCACTCTGTGTGTGCCACACAGCTCACTGTCTCCATGACTACATAGCCTCCTTCCTTCTCTGTGTTTCTGTATCCTAATCTCTAATCTCCCAGTTCTTTCCCTTATAAAGACACCAGTCTGGGCTGGAGAGGTGGATCAGCAGGCCAGTAAAGACACCTGGATGACCTCAATTCAATCCCTGGGACCGTCAAAAGAACCAACTTCTATAGGTTGTCTTCTGGCCTCCATGTGTGCCTTGGCACCAGTGATTAACACTCTCTCTGTCTCTCTCACACACACATCAATTAAAAATGTTTACAAAGATAATAACTATTGGAACAGGTCCCAGTCTATTCAACTATGCCCTCATCTTAACTGAACTATATCCATAAAAACCAATTTCCAAATGTGGTGGTATTCAGAGGTTCCAGAGATAAAAACAGACATATTTTGAGGAGATATCATGTGACTTTCTACTGCTGTACAAAGAATCGTCATAAACTTAGCAAGTAAAACAGCACATCCCTAGGTCACAAGTCCAGACAGGCTCTCAGACGGTTCCCCTGCTTCAGATTTCACAAGGCTGAAATCTGTTTGTTGGCTCTCATCTAGCCAGTTTGGGATAGCCTTTACTTCCTTGCCCTTTTAGGTTCTTGGAAGAATTCAGTTCCACACAGTTTTAGTTCTTAAATCTTGAATTCCTTGCTGGTTGCCATGAGGGGTCATGCTTAGCTTCTAGAGGCTACTCAGATCCTTTTACATAGCTAGCTCTCTCTTTAAGTAAGCAATAACATGTTCTTATGTTTCAAATTTGACTCTTCTTTTTGCTCAACACACACACACACACACACACACACACACACACACACACACACACACACCAAACAAATAAAAGCTGGCTTATGGCTGGGCATGGTAGTTTACATTAGCAACCTCTACATTTGGGAAGCTGAGGCACAAGGATTTCAACAAATTTGAGGACAGTTTGGACCAAAACTAAAAAAAAAAAAAAAAAAAAAAAAAAAAAACCAAAGAAGGGTTATAGAGAGATGGTTGTTCCAGGAAAGCTGAGTTCAATTTCCAGCACCCATATGGCATCTCATAACTGTCTGTAACTTACAGGTATCCAATGCCCTCTTCTGGCCTGTGAAAGTACCAGGTATACCCATGGTGTACAGGCACTCATATAGGCAAAAATACCCATGCACATAAACAACAAACCCAAAGAAGCCTTCTATGACTAGGGTGGGCCCACATGGAATTCTCCATATATAAAATTATATCATCACAGGACCATAGTCATAGCAGCTTTTATAATATCTACATGTTCTGGATGCTCTAGGAAGAGACACCTTTGACGACCACTAAAAAGATTCTGCCTGCCACAGCCTCTTCCCCTGGTCCCTAGCAGCTCAAGCTTCTTACTGGAAACCATATTTACCCTTTTCCAAATTTTCCAGAAGGCTTGTCCCATTTCTACCTGTCCTCAAAGTCCCAATTCTCATTTAAGTCTCATCAGCTCCAAAGTCCAAAATCTCATCAAGTCATTTAGATCAGGGTGGTCAAGATGCCTCATATAGTTTCTTGCCATCTATGGACCTATGCAGCTCAAAGAACAAAACATCCATACACAGTGATAGCTCAAGAATAGGCTAAGAGTTCTGGATGTCCTAGTTAACAAAGGAGAAAATGCAGGGCAAAAAGAAGATGCCAATGCAGGGTGTGGTGATGTACACTTATAATCTCAGTACAGGGTAAGTAGCAGCAGAAGGATGAAGGATTGAATTCCAGAACAGTCTGGGTTATATGAGACCCTGTGTCACCCACACATATTACACACATAAGAGACACTAGGGTGAAGCAGTTAAAACCCAGTTGGGAAATTCCTTTAGGTGCTAAGACTTGGGAACAATACCTCCTGGCTCCCAGTTTTGCCCTCAGGCCTTTCCGTACCTCCCTTTGAGTCATGCTTTTTTTTTTTTTTTTTTTTTTTTTTTTTTTTTTTTCATGAAAGGTAGAAAATGTTTATAGCCTGAGTAATCTTTTTATGTATACATGTATACACATGTGTGGGGGATGCAGATGTGTGTGCTTAGAGGCCTGAGATCAACCTTAAAATCATCTTTAGATGGTTATCCATCTTGTTTTATTTTTTTTATGGGGGGGTCGGGTTTTGGTTTTTCGAGACAAGGTTTCTCTGTATTGCTTTGGAGCCTGTCCTGTAACTTGCTCTGTAGATCAGGCTGGCCTCCTGTCTCTGCCTCCCGAGTGCTGGGACTAAAAGCGTGTGCCACCAACAGGTGGCCCACCTTGTTTGTTTTTTTTAATTTATTTATTTTTTATTTTACATGTTGATCACAGTTTCCCCTTCCTCCCTCCCTCCTTTCCCCTTACCCTCTTTGTCTCCTCACATGCACCCTGACCACCCTCCCCTCCCATCCCCCCATCCCAATTCCACATGTAGGGCAATGCCATCCAGGTGGGGTCATGTAAATCTGTCAAGTCATTTGAAGTAGGGACTAGGACTTCTCTCCTGTCTCTAGGTTAAGGCAGTTATCCCTCCATGGGGGATGTGTCCGCAAGGTCCTTTTGTGCACCAGGAATACATCCTGGTTCCACTGACTGAGGTCCCTTAGGCTGCTCAGTCCTTCTGGCTGAGACCCATATTCAGGGTCAGTCCCATGCTGGATTCCCAGCTATCAGTCTGGGGGCCTGTTAGCTCCTCCTTGTTCAGGTCAGCTGTCTCTATGTGTTTCCGCAACCTGGTTTTGTCCTGTCCCTCTGCATCTGGATTCTAGTTAGACTCAGTGTTTAGTTGTGGGTGTTTGCTTCTGTTTCCAACAGGTACTAGATGAGGGCACCATGATAGTGGATAAGTTAGTTGTTGATCTCACTCTCCAGGAAGGGCATTTATGGTAGCCTTTCCACGGCTGCTCAAATTGTTAGTTGGCAGCAGTCTTGTAGGTTTCTAGACCTTTCTTTAGGTTCAGTTTTCTCTTCAAACCAGTAATGGCTCCCTCTTTTATGTTCTCTCCCCCCCCCCCCCCGTCTTCTATTCCTACCCTGACTCAATCTTCCTAGTTGCACGCGCTTTCCTCTCCTCCCCTTCTCTCTCTCCCCTCACTGACCCTCCACTTCCCCTGTGCTCTGGGGGTCTTGTCCCTTCCCCCTTCTGTGGGGGACCACCTTGTTTTTTAAGAGAGGATTTCTCACGGGGTGAAGATTTGCCAAGTAGGCTGGTGTCTCTTCACATCAATAGAGCACTGACTAAGACAGAGGCCACTTACTGGAGTAGATTCTCTCCTTCCGCCATGTGGGTTCTGGGGATCAGACTGCTGAGTCAGGCTGCTGAGACAGCTTGCTGGCCCCTACATTTATTGATTTCTTTCCCAAATGTTTTCTAGTGTATTTGCTTTTCACTGCTGCTTCCCCCCACACTGTCCTTCCAGGACTCAAAACATTTCTTTCTTTTTTTTCTTTTGGTTTTTCAAGACAGGGTTTTTCTGTATAGCTTTGTAGACCAGGTTGGCCTTGAACTCACAGAGGTCCACCTGCCTCTGCCTCCTGAGTGCTTGGATTAAAGGGGTTTGCCACCACCTCCCAGCAAAACATTTTGAAGCAAATCCTTAAGATATGGTTAAGTAATACAGGAAACGTCATGCTACATTTACAAAGTGTCAGTACCAAGCTGCTGACTCAAATCCAAAGTGATGTTTAGATGTAAAATGAAATTTTGGTTGCTGTAGAAGACACGGGGAGTGATAAGCTCATTCAGTCTTTGTCTGAAAATGTCTTCATTCGTCTTTCTTTTCAATACAAAATTTAGTTTCATGATGTGGCAGCTATGAAAATATGCCACTCCAATATCTTGCTCCAAGGAACATAAGTGACAGATGGCCTCAGCCTGCTGTATTCTGAATCTACTAAGGCAGCAGTGCAGACACAGTCCTTCACAAAGGCTGCTGGGAGCAGCCAGTGACTAAGCATGGCATGGATATATCAAGGCACATCCACTTATACAGGGTGTGGATTCCTCCGATGGGAATTTTGGGCCTGAGGCTGACGAGGCAGTCTGACAAACCTTTTGCAGAACTATACTGCAGTGTAAGACTCAGTGGAACAACCTGCCTTCCCCAGGCTTCAGAACTGCAGTGTCTGAAGGCTCCTCCCTGTTTACTCTTACAGACATCTTCCTGATCAGTTCTGGGAGGCCAATCCCATTCTGGCTTCTGCCTCATAGGGCCCAGACTAGTTCACTTTTGAAATAAGTTAAACCAACATAAAGTGCGTACAATAGAAGAGTCAGCTCCATCCCTGCCTACCTACATCCACCATATTCACACACATATAAATGCACTGCTTTTTATCTACCTATTTTTATATCTTTTTGATTTGCTATGGAAATATAATAAAAATGATGCTTACTGTTTTAATTTTTATTTGAGATACAACCTTTGCCTCCAACTGCCACTCTTACTGCCTCAGCCTCACGAGTGCTGGGATTTCAGGTATGCACAACCATACTCCACATTCTTTTCCTTTCTTACATAAAGGAAATGCACTATAAATACTTCTCTTAGTATTATTATTATTGGATTTTGAGACAGGGTCTCTCTGAATACCCCTGGCTATCCTGGAACATGCCTCGAACTCACAGAAATCTGCCTGCCTCTGCCTCCCGAGTATTGGGATTCAAGGCATGCTCTGCCACCACCGCCCAGCTCACAGCAACTTTTTATAAAGGAAGCATTTTCAGGGAGAATGGGAGGTCGGGAGGGAGAAGGAAGTGGAATTGGTATGTAAAATAAAATTGTTTCTAATTTCAATAAAAATTACTTTTAAAAAAATTGCTGGGTGGTGGTGGTGTTGGCGGCGCATGCCTTTAATCCCAGCACTCAGGAGGCATGGTCAGTCAGATTTCTGGACTATAGATCAAGTTTTCTAGGGCAGGTACCAAAACTACACAGGGAAACCTGTCCAGAAAAGCAACAACAATAAAACAAACAAACAAAAAGGAAAGGAAGGAAAAAAGAAAACGTTTAACTGGGGTGGCTTGTTTATAATTTCAGAGGTTCAGTGTAAGATCATCAGGATGGGGAGCATGGCGGCATGCAGGCAGACATGGACTGGAGAGGTAGCTGAGAGTTCTATATCTTGCAGGCAACAGAAAGTTGACTGAAACACTGGGCAGTATCCTGAGTACAGGAAACCTCAAAGCCTACCCTCACAGTGACACATTCCAACAAGTCCACTCCCAGTCCAATAAAGACACACCTTCTAATAGTGCTATTCCCTATGAAATTATGGGGGTCAATTACATTCAAATTACCACAGCATCCAAATGTGTTTTCTGATATACATGCACACACCCACATGCACCTCCACCACCCCTACAAAGGATGATTGACAGAAGATTGAAAGAGTAGAACTGCACTGCATGAAGCAACCACTTCTATAGTTGAAGGCATGGATCCGATGAAGGCCAATACAGGGACACTGCTCTGCCCCATCCAGACTTAACAGTCACAGTGTTTGACAGTATAGCTAGTTGCTAGTTGAAAGTCCTTCAAGGTGTAGCAGGGTAAAGCTGGGAGCGGCTAGAGTGAGGAAGCTGCTTGCCAGGGCACTAGTGACTTGCTGGCACTAGGAAGCCCGAGCTGATGATCAGGAGCTGTGCAGGCCAACAAGTCTTCTGTACATTGCTAACAAGGATGTTACCTTCTGAGATGCTGGCAATTGCTGAATGATGGGTGTCAGTAGGTCTTCTACATACCACCTGGACCATAGATGCCGGGAAAAGGGAACAAGGCAAACTGGACAGACAAGTTCCTGCCACTGTTGGCCTGTGTACCTTCCAGCACCCTCACCTGACCAAGCTCAACCTTTTGAGGCCTGGCAACTGCTTACAATGTCAATATCACAAAGCAGGCCAAAAAAAAAAAAAAAAAAAAAAAAAAGGCCAACTAGGATCAGTGAGGCCACAAACTGATGACTGGCATCACCTGTTCTCAACAGCGAATCAACTGGATAGACTTTATAGCTTGGGGCGACCAAACAACATAGGTAGTATAAATTAGAAGATGCAAGTCTTGGAGATTTTGAATGTTGACTTTTTAGGGAAGATTCCTTTCCCTTTGAGCTTCTCATATACCGATGACGGCTTGTAAAGGATGTCCCACCCCTATGTGGCATCATTACATACATAATTGCCATACATAATATGGATGTAAAATGACTTACATTTTGGAGCTGGGGATGTGTGTAAGCATTACCACGGATCAGATGGACAGGGATTCTGGCACTTGGGAGCCAAAGAATATTGAGTGTTACAGCTTGCATGGAAAGGTATTCTGGCAATCGAGAGCCAAGGAACACCACAGGTCGTAAGTGTAGCAATTTACAGCCCTGCTCCAGGGAAAGGCTTCCCCAGTGTATCAGCTCTGCTCCTGCAGGAGAGGTTTTCTCCAGCTCCAGGGAAAGGCTTCCCAATGTAACAGTTCTGCTCCAGCTGGAGAGGGTTTCCTTAGTGAAGTTGTTACAGTTTGCTCCGGTCCCCTGGAGAGCAGAGTGTAACAACTGCGCTTTGCTAGGGGAAGGTTTTTTTTAAAGTAATGTGTTATCAGCCAGGCTATGGTGGCGCATGCCTTTAAACCCAGCACTGGGGAGGCAGAGGCAGGTAGATGATCTCTTTACGTTGGAGACCAGCCTGGTCTACAAGAGCTATAAGAGCAAGTTCCAGGACAGCCTCCAAAGCCACAGAGAAACTGTCTTGAAAAACCAAAAACCAACCAACCAACCAACCAAAAAACAAACCAATTCCAAAACAGGGTGTCTCAAAAAACCAAGCATAACTCTAGAAGAACCAAGAAAGATTATCAGCATACTTGCTGACTTGCTGGTAGGGAGTGCTTGCCTAGCATGCCTTGCCTAACACCCCTTATAGTCTGTAATCAGGACACACAGGGAGCAAGGTAGGAGGACCATTTCAAGTTCAGGGTAAGTCAGAGCAAACCCCAGGCCATCCAGGATGATTTGAAAGATTCTGTCTCAAAAAAATAAAATAACCAAACCAAACCCAAACTAAGGACTATGTGTAATAAACAGAGATAGTCTGGAGGAATGTACACAATAAAACCAGAGATTTCCAAAATAAAATGAAACAAATACACGATCACCAAAACTAAACTTTTACAAACCTTGGAATAAGCGAAAGAGAAGAATGGATATACCTAAGAATGGGGTTAACAATATTTAAGGCACAGCCGGGTAGCAAAATGTTTAGTCAGAATACACATGCAACCTATAAAACTTGGGGTAGCATGCTTTCACAGTGTTTACTGCTGCATTTCTGCCATAAACACATGAGGATCAGTCCAGTAGATTCTTTCAAGAATATTGCATGGAAGAAATGAAAAAAGATTCATATCAAAGCTGGGTGTGGTGGTGTATATTTGAAATCATAGTACTTAGGAGGTAGAGGCAGGAGGATCAGGAGTTCAAGGCTAACCCTGGCTATGCAGCAAGTACGAGCCTGAGCTACATAAAACCCTATCTCAAAATAAGCCCTAAACCAAGCCAAATAGAGATATGGTAGATCCAGGTGTTGAAATAGCCAAGCCACAGTGATTCTCCAGGGATAAAATAGAGATAATGGAATAATAGATGGAGTTTTGTCAGAGTTTGGAAGATACCAGTCTTCCAGATACTAGGGTCTCTCAGTAGCACAGATTTTTTTTTTCTTTTTGAGACATAGTGGAGGCTGTCCTCAAATCTAACATGTAGCTGAGGATAACTCCTGACCTGCCAGCACTTCCTAAATACTGGGATTACAGGTATGCATCGCCATTCTTTTTTGTCTCACTTGAGGAACCTGTGTCTGCACCTGGGTGTTCTGTTTTGTTTTTATTCTTACTCTTTTGGGCTCTTCATACTTGGGGGGGGGGGTCTGCCACCCGGCTCCTACATAAATCTCACAGAGTCTTACTATTTCTTATAAATGCTCCCCCCCCCACCTTAGCTTGGCGTATTTCTAGCCAGCTTTCCTTAAATTATCCTGGCACCCTTTTTCCTTTTTTTTTTTTTACTTCTGTATGTCTTACCTTCATTCTTACTCCGTGGCTGGCTAGGTGGCTGGCCCCTGATGTCCATGTCTCCTAGTTCTATTTTGCTCTTCCTCGTTCCTCTTTCTGTTTAAACTCTCTCCCTGCCACTCTGCCTAGCTTTTCTCCTGCCCTGCTATTAGCAATTCAGCTCATTATTAGACCAATCAGGTGTTCTAGGCAGGCACAGTAACACAGCTTCACAGAGTTAAACAAATGCAACATAAAACAATGCAATACATCTTTGCATTATTAAGCAAATATTCCACAGCATAAACAAATGTAACACACCTTAAAATAATATTCCACAACACGTAGGAATGTTTTACTTGCTGCAACTCTTCTTTGAGAAGCCCATATCCATGTTCTTGGCTATTATCTTTCCTTCTAAGCACCTTTCTTTCTCTTAAACTAACATTAAAATACCTTGGGCTGGGCGAGGTGGCTTTCATGTTTAATCCCAGCACTGGGGGAGAGGGGAGGCAGGCAGGTCTACAAATAAAGACAGCCAGGGATGTTATACAGAGAAATCCTCTCTTGCAAAGCCACAAACAAACAAAAAACAACCAATCAACTAAACAAACAAAAAGAATTAACAAAAGTACTCAGTGTTAGCTGGGCGATGGTGCACACCTTTAATCCCACCCCTTGGGAGGCAGAGGCAGATGGATCTTTGTGAGTTTAAGGCCAACCTGGTCTAGGATCTAGTTCCAGGACAGTCAGGGCTACACAGAGAAATCCTGTCTCAAAAAAAAGAAAAAAAAAAAAACCCAACCAAACAAACAAATTACTCAGTGTTTAGAGGTATAAACTATTTTTGCAAGTGTTATTTGAAGAAATATTATGGTAACATTAGACTAAATCAAGTAGGGAGAGAAAAAGAAAACAGTGCTGGCAAGATGAATAAAGGTACTGTCTGCTAAGCCTGATAACCCCAGTTTGATTCCTGAGATACACATAGTGGAAGGAAGAATTATCTCTGACCTTCACATGATTGCTGTGACAGGCACTCACTCTGTCACACATGATAAGTGAACAAGTTTGATAAAATCAAAACATCTTAGGCCTTTGAGATGGCCAACCTGATACCCTTGGTTTGAGCCCTAGTACCCACAAATCTTTGCTGAGGTGGATTCAGAATCAGAGAAAGAAGACAATATTGCTGTATGCTCACGAGAGAGAAAGAAAAGTAGCAGGAAGCCTGACCCCACCCAGTAGCACTGCTAGTACCTATGGCTTGTGAGGGTGGCCCGGCTGAGAAGAGCACTTCTAAGGATGTTTTAATATTGGTTTGGAAAAGGGTTATTGGAGAAATGAAAGTGAGGATTTATCGAGCACTGTATTAGTTACTTTTCTTGTCGCTGTGATAAAATAACGAGAGCAACTCAAGGGAAGAAGGGCTGATTTCTGGCTCACAGTTTGAGGCTACAGTCCATCTCGGTGGAGAAGGGATGCCAGCAGGTCACACTGCAGTGTGGAAGCAGGGGGTGACAAACACTGGTGCTCAGCTTGCTTTCTTGTTTGGGATCCCACCTTATGCAGTGGTGCTGCCCACATTTAAGGAGGGGCTTTTCACCTCAACCAAACCTAAAATTCCCTCGCAGACATTCCCAGAAGCTTGCTCCTAGGTGACTCTAGACCCTGTTAGGTTGATAGTCAACACTGACCATCACAACCAGTTATATGCCAACCACTGTTTTAAGTACTTTATATGTATTACTTTGTTGAAAATTGAATACAATAACTCCTTAAGATAATAAAAAATGTGATTATTCCTGTTTTACTTTTGAGATTGAAGTACAGGGTAGGCAAACGACTTACTCAAATGAATCAGGATTTAAACCCAGACAATCTGACTGGTAATCTTTTTTTTTTAAATTAGTATTTTCTATGTGATGTACAGGTGCACACATCATGGTACACATGTAGAGGTCAGAAAACAACTCTGAAGTTGGTTCTTAACCACTTCTATGTGGGTTGCAGAGATCAAACTCAGGTCATTAGGCTGTACAGCAAGTGCTTGACCCACTGAGCCATCTTGATGGCCCCAAATCCTTTTCTTGTGTGTTTGGCTGCAGTATGGCAGAGCATAAATGAATGAATGAATAATAAATAAATGAACTAAGTTGAACCTCTGAATTCCAAGGCAGAGGGTGAGTAAAGTAAGGTAGAGGGAGGAGAGGCTAGTTAGAGGTAAGGTACTATTCCAATCTTTTTGTTGTTGTTTTGAGACAGGGTTTCTCTCTGTAGCTTTGGAGCCTGTCCTGGAACTCACTCTGTAGACCAGGCTGGCATTGAACTTACAGAGATCCACCTGCCTCTGTCCCCCAAGTGCTGGGATTAAAGAAAGATATTCACCACCATCGTCTGGTACTATTTCAACCTTAATTCACCCACTTTTAGCCGCTGGGTACCAAACCAGTATAGCACAGCATTGAGTGAACAGATTTTTGGCACCGGCAGAGCTGAGCTGAATCTACTCTGTAGCCAGCTGTGTGCTCTTGAATAATGGAGCTTTTCTAAATTTTCATTTCAGCAGCCTTACAATGGGGACAGTAGTAGCTATGCTCTTGAGTATGCACAGGCATAAGCATCTATACATACACATGTGCATACACCACACATATAGCATATTCTTACACAAAGTACCTTAAAAAAGCATTTTGAAGACTGGCTATCCTATGTGAAGTTCTCAAGCTGCTGCCACTTTAGACAATAATGTGCCTTGGAGCTCATGGATCAAATCATTTGTGGAAACTAGAGAACACCTGACTAAAGAGATACTGTTTGAGCATGGTTGTGATGAACAACAAAATGTTTGCTATGGGCTGGTAAGATGGCAGATAAAGGTACCTGCTGCTAAGTCTGATGACCTAAATTTGATTCCCCAACACACATAATGGAAGGAGAGAAACAACTCCCCAAAGACTTTATTGTCCTCTGACCTCTCATGAATACCATGGCATGCATGTATGCACTAAATTTAAAAAAAAAGGGGGGGGGTCTAGTATAGCTAAGCTGGCAGCATGAGTAAATGCAAAGAAATGGGGGCTTAAATTGGGTCCAACCACAGAGGGCACTAAAAGAAGTATTAGTAAACAAAGTTTCAATGGCCTTTATGATTTATAATTTGGGAAAATACATGGAACCAGGATTTTGAAGTCTCCATGACAGAATGGATTTGATTTTGTGACAGGGCAAGACAATTCTTCCGTCTGTATTCTTGTTGAGGCCATTTCAGGTTTAACTAAAATTTGAGCTCTAAAATATAGAATCCCTTGGAACATTACCCAACCCTATTCTAGAACCTGAGGTTAAAAATGACCCAGCTAATTTAGCATAGCTTTCATTAAATTACCTGCTTGTGCAAACCTTCCCTTCCAGCTAACAGCTTATTTTAGCTTTTGTTAAACTACCTGCTTGTGCAAACTTTTCCCTCCAGCTAACAGCTTATCTTAGTTTCTATTAAAACTGTTTGCTTGTGCAAACTTTTCCCTCCAGCTAATGGCTTATCTTAGCTTCAGTAAAACTGCTTACTTGTGCAAACCTCCACTTGCAGCTGCTGAGTGAGATAACAATATATGGTTTTTGCCTCTAAAAGCCCTTTGGTCTGAATACTCAGGACTATACTTGAGTCCCCAAATACCTGAGTGCAGTTCCAGCTGGCTGGAATAAAAAATTTCAATTGGTTATCAATTATGTCTGAATGGCCATCTCTGGTGGGCTCCCTGCAACAATTTCCTTCATTTTGCTCTTCTATGTTCTGCTGAAAAAATAGTTACATGCGTGCTCATTTTCACTTGGCTTTCATTTCCTAGCCTCTCTTGAGTGCCTTTTGCTGACTGGAAACTACCAGGAGAAACTTGTTGGGGGGGGGTGGGTTTCTGGGAAAGTTTTGTTTTATAATGAATGAAAGGACAATTTTCCTGATACTATTTCTTTCCCTCTACTTCATGCCAAGTGTTGGGTTGCAACCATCTTGCCATCATGAGATCACTCCTAACTGAAGCAATGGGAATATTTTGGCTTTTCAGAATAAAAAAAGAAAGAAAAAAGAAAAAAAACGAAAGAAAAGGCTGGTCATGCCATGCATGCCTTTATCTCAGCACTCCAGCAGCTACAGAGCAAATTCAAGACCAGCCTGAGTCTATGTCTCAAAAACTTAATTCAAAAATAAAGTAGTGTTTCACTCAGGCTGGGCTTCCTTTATTTTTAACTTTCTGAATTCAGAACCCACAGTGTTAATGACTGAGACACAACCTAGTATTTTGGCTGTGGTCAGCCTAGGCCTAGGCATGTCTATAAACTGGTATAAGTGTATACCAGGAACAGATTGGCTAAGGACTCATCAAAACTGGACAGTGCATAGTCTCTTCAATCCCTTTATTTGTTCTACCTGTAAACATGTTCTGTCATCAAGATTTAATGCTGTGACATTAAATCATGACTTGCAATGTCAGATTGATTGAATGCAATATCCATAAAGAGGAGCCAATTGGCCTTTATAGACATTCAGCAGGACAGGCTGGTACTTTTTGCCAAATATAAGGCAATTTTGTCTGCTGGTAGGTGGAGATTTCAAGGGCTGATAAATGTTGGACCCAATGTCAGGTTCAAGGTCCAATTTCATTCCCCCATACTTGGCTATCTTGGTGATACAAGTTTTTAATACTCTTTGACAACATTAAGAAGAACAAATTTATTCAACCTTCATAAATATCAAAGCAAAAACTCAAGTTTATAGGACAGGAATGGGGGTTCATACCTGTAATCTCAGCACTTGGGAAGCGGAAGCAGGAGGAGTAATACAAAAGTAAGGCCAGCCTGGGCTACTTACTCTTCAGTTCAACATGAACTATATGATAAGAACCTGTCTCTAGCCCAACTCTGAACAAAACAATCATAAAACTCAGGTTATAATTTCTATTTTTATCTGGAATGTTGTTTCTCTCTAATCTTTACTTTTAGCTTGAAATTTGGAGTTTCCTTTGATTTTGACTCATTCCATTTTGTTAAAAAAAAACTGTAGAAAACAAAGAATCGGCCATGGTGGTTTTAGTTTGGAGTTCCCGATTTAAGATTCCACATATATTTCTTGTAGAGCCCAAGGAATCCACAGTTGTATTGGGCAGTTTAGAGCTAACCTGAGCCCTGTATGTTCAGCCTTACTGATTCATTTAAATTTTACCAGCACCCCAACACTCCCCTAAACTCCACAATCATCCTCTCTTTCCCTTCATTTGGCAGCATGGGATACTTCCCATTGTGTGGTCTGCATTTATGTATCCATGTGTGTGCAGGTACCCATGCAGGTCAGAAGAGGGGTTTGTATCCCCTGGAGCTGAAGTAGCAGATGGTTGTGGGTGATGGGAACTTCAGTCCTGTGTTAAGTGCAGCAAATGCTCTTAACCACTGAGCCATTACCTCAGACCCATCCCCATAGGCTTTATTCTGAAAGATATAATTTAAACAGGTACTGTAGAAAAACAAGTTTCTCATTCAGACTGGGAGCAGCAGTCACTTAAAGGTGATGGCTGTTATGTTACTTTCTAGCTGTAGCGATCCCCTGGGAGAATGGTTATTTTCTGTTACCTGTTTAGTTGGCTTTATCTGTGTATCATTCCAGCCTAATGAATGGTTAGGCAAATTTGCACTTTCTCACTCTGAGCTGATTTTTACTTTCTCAGTCCCTTCTTTTGTCCAAGAGCCATGAAATTCAGTTTCCAGAACATTTTATTTACTTGGGTTTTTCGAGACAGGGTTTCTCTGTATTGCTTTGGAGCCTGTCCTGGAACTAGCGCTGTAAACCAGGCTGGACTCGAACTCACAGAGATCCACCTGCCTCTGCCTTCTGAGTGCTGGGACTAAAGTTGTGCTCTACCAACGCCCGGCCCCAGGACATTATTTTGTGACTGCCAGAGCTGCACCACTGAAATCCACTCACTGGAAGGCCATGTAAACAGTTGAATTAGAGTCAACCTTCATATTCCTTTCCTTGTGAGAGGAACTGTTTCTATAACAATAACTAGACAGTAGCATTTGTGAGTTAAGATAACACATTTGAACACTATAACACAGACAAATGTTAAAAAGTTTTGCCACAAAGTAAGCTCTGTAGTACACTTTTAAAAGAAGTCAAATGTAGCTGGAGGTGGTGGCACATGCCTTTCTTTAATCATAGCATTCAAGAGGCAAAGGCAGGTGGATCTCTCTGAGTTTGAGGCCAGCCTGATGTACAGAGTGAGTTCCAGGACAGGCTCCAGAGCTATAAGAAACCCCGTCATGGAAAAACAAAAAAACAAAACAAACAAATAAACAAAAAAGTCAAGTGAATCTAAATTAAACAGAAACAGGCAGTTTTCTTTATTTTGAGCTGTTCAGAGGCAGGTATGGGAGTAGTAGCTAACTTAACCTAGTTTTTCAAAGAAATTTCCTTATTCCCAAAGAGTACTTGGTGTTAAGCTACTTGGTAACCCAGCTGCTCTGTCACGAAACATCTGTACTAAAGGCAGTTGGGTCTACAGCGAATACAAACTCAACCAGTTACCTACTTACATTTAAGATAAAAATCACAAGCAAATTGCAGTCAGGTGCACTGTTGGCCCCAAGAAGAGATAAGAGCTGCAAAGGCTATTATTAAGACTACGGCCAACCAGGGCGTGGTAGTGCACGGCTTTAGTCCCAACACTACAGAAGCAGAGGCTGCTGATCTCTTGAGTTCAAGGTCAGCCTGGTCTACAAAGTGAGTTCCAGGATAGCCAAAGCTGTTACACAGAGAAACCCTGCCTTATAACCTTGGTTGTATAGCCCTGACTGGCTTAGAATTCACTAGGTAGATCAGGCTGTCCTTCAACTCACAAAGATCTGCTTGCCTCTTACTCCCTAGGGCTAGGATTAAAGGTATGTGCTACAGTTTGAAAGAGCTCAACAATTTAATCCTTAACCTGGCAAAAAGGGACCATTTTTTTGTGTTATTAGTGGATGAAATTTATCCACATCAGGCTGTCATCCTGTGCTTTAAGGACTTCTTATAACCCTTTGAGATACCTGGGTCCAAGGAGCAACCACCCTGAGTACTAGTGTTGTGCTAGTTAACACGAGCTGGCAATGACCTTCTCATCATAGCTAGCAGGATAGTCTTCCTAGAATCTTTTTTTCCAGAGGACAAAGAGTCTGGTTTTCAATTGTGAAAAGGTTTTTTTTTGGGGGGGGGAAAGGAGGGAGTATGGTTTCTTGTCTTCAGCATCATTGACTCGGGACCAAATAATTCTTCGTTGTAGAAGGGCTGTCCTGTGTACTCCAGGAGCCTCCCAGTGTCACTGGTTTCTGCCAACCCCATCCCCCTACCTGACAACTCAAAGTGTCTCCAGAGGTTGGAGAATGTTCCCCCAGAGAGTAAATGAGCTGTAGCTTGATACCACTGCTTCAGAGGATGTGCTGGAAAGTCTACTCGGTCCTGTGAATAAAGGGTGATTTGGTCAGTGGAGAGTTGAGTAAAATGTAACTTTGCCTTCTTTAAATTGAGACAAGGTCTTACTTTGTAGGCTTGGCTGGCTTCCAACTTGCAGATCCACCTGCCTCTCTCTCCCAAGTTCTGGAATTAAATTTGTGTGTGTGCTACTATGCCTGGCATCTCTTGTGTACTGTATATAATACACAATGAACTAATAACTCACTTTAGGCAAAGAATGAAATGTTATCTGCAATAACATGGATGGATGGCTCTGGAGGACATTATATTCAGTCAAAAAAAAAAAAAAAAAAGAAAAAAAAAAAAAAAAAAAGGCATGCACACAAAGCCAGTATCTCATCTCACTTTCAGTGGAATCTTAAAATTTCCAATTCATTGAAGCAACAGTAAATCATTTTTATTAGAGGCTGAGGGCAGGGAAAGGGGAAATGTTACTGAAAAGATACAGTGTCTCAGGCAGCAGTATGCAGTGCGGCAATTTTAGTTATATCTTTGAGAGCTAATAGCATCTCCTATAGTGAAGAGTGGATTTAATTGGACATAGGGATGCACCCCTATAATCCCAGTTTCTTGAGAGTCTGAGGCAGGGGATCACAAATTGGAAATCACCCTAAATTACGTAGCAAATTCCAGTTAAGCCTCCATCATTTAAGAACACAACAACAAATGGCTGGGGATATAATGGCAGCTTGCTTGCCTACTATAGATAGGCAAGGGTGCGGCACGAGGTGGTTGGTGTATTAGCTGTTTTCACCTCAAAGAACAATGTAGGATAGGTGATAGCTACGTTCGTCAATGAATCTGATTTGTTCATTTGGTAGTGTATTCATGCATTGCAATTTAACACTGTGCCCCATAAATATACAATTTATCAATCCGAAAAGCGAGTAAGGTAGTGCAGGAGCTTGTGGTTCCAACTACTTTGAGCTCAAGAGCTAAAAGGCTAACCCCGACAATACAGTGAGACCAAGAATCAAAAAGAGTACTGCAATTGTACAAGTGGAGAACAAAGAGAATTGTCTAACCTTGCAATCAGCATGAGCATCTGTTACACCTGCGGGAGATGAAGCTGCAAAATGATGTTTAGGTAGGGCCACAGAAACAGACGCTTTTAATAGTGAATTTCTCCGTGAGTTGTGCATGAGAATCTCTAGGTAACTAGTAAAAAAATCTCGAAGCCCAGACATCACGCAAGAACAATCGCATATGAATCTATGGATATGGAACCCATAGACTTCCTTTTTTTAAAAGGCTTGTACCTGATTCCAAACAGGAGCCAAGATTAGAAAACACATACAAAATTTGTGGATTTTTGGAGGAATTTTTCGAGGCGATAGGGAAAGATGAAGTAAAAGCCCATGCAGGACAGGGCGGCTACTGCAAGGGCAGGGACAAAAGCCAAGAGTGCCAGCGAAGGATAAGGACTGCATGTGTTTCACTGATGGGCTCTGGGTGACAGCAACGAGCTGGGAGCACTGCATTCAAATGACGTTATTGTGCCGTTGCTCCTGTCCCGTTCCATTTTCTCGCACATTTTCCCACAGTTGACCAAAAATAAAATAAAATAAAATAAAATAAAAAATAAAAACCAAAACCGACGGTAACGTCCTCTCTCACGCGTCGCGCCAGAGACGCCTATGGGCGGAGCGCGCGTGGGAGAGTCACGGCGCGCGGTCACCGCCGGTCGCTGGAGAGGAGCTCGCCATAGCGCTGGGGTCTCGAGAACACACGGGAGAAAGGCGGCTTCTCCACTAGCCCTCCTCAGCCCACCGCCCGGCTGCGGATGCTTAGGCGGGGGTGGGAGGACGGTGTGGGGGGGGAAAGGAGCGCCCAGGGACTGCTGACGTTACCGTGACGCGGCCCCATCGGTTGGCGGCGCGGCTTCCGGCGGCGCGCGTCCCCCCCCCACTCTTTCCGCTTTCCCGCCCACGCGCCGCCCCGCCCCGCCCCCCTCTCTCACACACCCCCCTCCTCTTGCCCCCCGCCACAGCACAGAGCGGGGAACCGTCACAGGTTGCCAGTGGAAAGGGCCTCCCGCGGGTTCCCCTTCCGTTCTGCCCGGCGACTTCCGCTCCAGGCCCAGCAACATGGACGCTTCAGCCCACCGGCCGGGTGGCCGCTGAACAGTCGCTGAAGCTCGCTGCCTTCAGCGCCGGCCGGCCCGTCTCCCCGCCCTCCCGTCCGGCGCTTGTGTCCCTGCGGCCGGCCGGCCCGGCCCTACATGGGGGCGGGCCTCCGCAGCCCCGGCTTGGCTTCCTGTTCAGAGGCGGCCTGGCGCTAGGCGGCGGCCACTCTACCCGCGCCCGCCTCGGTGCGGTCACCGAGCCCGGGAGGAGGCTCCAGGGCCACATCGCGGGCGGTTGTGCCAAGCCGGGCTGTGAGCCGCCATGGCCCCAGTGCAGCTGGAAAACCACCAGCTGATCCCTCCGGGCGGCGGCGGCAGCAGCGGCTCAGCGTCTGCCCCGGCTCCTCCGCCGCCGGGAGCTGCGGTAGCGGCGGCAGCTGCGGCCGCGGCTAGCCCTGGTTACCGGCTTAGCACACTCATCGAATTTCTGCTGCACCGGGCCTACTCGGAGCTCCTGGTGTTGACGGACTTGTAAGTGTCGCGAACCCATACCTGCTTCTCGGCTCCCCACTTGCCCTTCCCGCCCTGTGGGCCAATAGAGGGTTGAGCCTGCCGCTTACTGAGCGCGGCTGTTAAGTGTAGAATTTTGGAATTCATGGGGTTCAGGTTCTGGAGACGTGGGGGAGGTCAGTATTGGGGTTGGCGATGAAAGCACCGAGACTGGTTGGTTTCGCGTGCTACACTTGAGCTGACGATTGTCTTTAAGATTTTTGTCTTGAGTTCTCAACAGAACTCTATTGATTTCTTGGTGGAAGCTTTTTAAAACCCTAAGACGGAGAGTTAAGCTTTCAGGACTACGTAAAATGCTAACTGAACGCGATTCTCAAAGAAGGGAAATGCTTTATAGCCCTTTGACAGTGTGTTTTAAATGTAGGTTGCGATTGTTTCTCTTTGGGCTCAGGAGATAGATTTTGTTTAATGTCTTACATTCTGAGTTCTGAGTCTTTCTGAAACATTGGAAAGCGTTTGAAGTCTCTCTGAATGTGTAGTGAAAGTAAAATACTTTTTTCTAACGAGCCTGCTCATTTCAGTCACCTAGTTACCTATGAAATGCCTTGGGGCGTGATTAGGGTGTTAATCCCTTCAGAATACAAGCAGAATACACTGATGGCTCTGTGTGCGAAGAAAAGGCATTGTGAAATTTTGGAACTCTGTTTTACATCTTCTAGTTGGGGTTGATAAAAGTTTTCACCTTTTACCTACCTATTGTTAGAGTCCGTCAGATTTCCAGGAACATACATAGTATGCGGACATTAGGAAGCATAGGTGATACTTTGTTACTGGACAATGGACAATTGAATACTTGGTTGTACATGACTAAAAGTGTTAGAGACGGCTTCCCATATTCCCATACTCTTGTAAACCATTCATTCTCTTTCATTTTTGATGTACTATTTGTTGAATGAGACAAAGCTTAACCTTGCCCAAGGAGGTGTCTTTTTTTTTTTTTTTTTTTTTTTTGAGACTGGGTCGTCTTCTAACCTTTCAGTTCTGGTTCAGTCTCTTTCATGCTGGGATTTCTAGTGTGGGCCAGCACACCTGGCTGATGGCTGAGTTTTTTTTTTTTTTTTCTTTTTAATGAAAAGTCCTCTATTTTCTAGGATTGCAGGTGTGTGGCTTCTCCCCTGTCCACAGTTTCTGACTGAGAGAGAAATAGCTGTTACATTTAGGAATTCTTGTAGTAATATACTATTCAGGAGTTCATAACAATCAAGAGAGCTGGGCGGTGGTGGCTCACGCCTTAGACCCCAGCACTCTGGAGGCAGAGGCTGGTGGATCTCTGTGAGTTTGAGGCCTTGATCTGCAGAGTGCCAGGACAATTGGGGCTATATGGTGAAAGCCTGTCTTGAAAAACCAAGGGGAAAAAAAAGAATCCAAGAGGAAGTTTCATACATGTCTTGTGCATAGCTGTGGGAAAAGACTGTGATCATGGATCATGTGATTTGGTTTTCTATAGAGGAGTTGTATAAATTTATTGAATTGTGTTGTACCTTTAAGTTTTTGGACTGGTTTATGGAGCGGCATCTATCTGTTTTATTGCTGTGGAATAATTTTGAGTGATGATTCCTAAACATATCTCAAGCATAGACCTCAGCTGAATTCCACATTCTGTGTCCAGGTCCATACATTTCAATATCTAAACCAGGAGCTAGGTTTGTTGGTAGATTTATGCCTAGGACCTCAGCATTTGGGAAGCTAAGCTTTAGGCAAGCCTCAAACTATGTAGTGAGACCCTATTTTAAAAACTATCCCACAGCTAGACACTATGGTGCATGGCTTTAATTTCAGCAGAGGCAGGTAGGTCAATTCTAGGACAGTGAATGTTACATAGTAAAACCTTGTCTCAAACCAACAAATCCCTCCCCACCACCCAACACACACAAAGAAACCACACAGGGAGCCACAAACTCACAAACAAAACAAAACAAAGCAAAAAAAAAAAAACATAGGAAAAAAAGTTTCTATTAGTCTAAACCAGGATACCTTTGAATAGGAAAAAAGATGCTGTAAATATAGTAGTGCATTCTTGTAGCCCTAGCCCTATGGAGGTCAAGGCAGGAGTATCAGAAATTAAAGAACAGCCTGTAGGCAACTTAGGGAGTTTGCTGTCAGTTTGGACTGCCTGGTATTATGTTTCAATAATAATAATAATAATAATAATAATAATAATAATAATAATAATAATAATAATGCCCAGTGGGATGGAAGTGTAGCTTATGGGTAGAACATTTGCCAGGTCCTGGCTCTGGCTCTAGAGCACACACACACACACACACACACACACACACACAAAAAAAAAAAAAAAAGCAACAGCACCCATACATGGGGATTTATGCTGTGCAAACCATGATGGCCATTTCACTTTTAAGGCCCTGAGAGGACTGTCTTGTCTACTCTACCTACCTCTTTAATTTATATGCTAATAGTCTCATTCTGTTCCATCTACCTACCCTAACCTTGATGTTTCTTGATAGTTCTTGGCACAATTTACAATTGGATCATGCCTCTGCTCTTTTTCCAGAAATACATGTGGTTTTCCTTCTCATTTCCTTTAGGTCTAAGCTCACATATATCTTAGATCAAAGACTTTTTCCAGGCACTCCTGTAATACTACTTTGCACCTTGTATCCTCTTTTGATGTTTTTTCTCTTCAATGCTTACTTCTTGAGACATCATTAGTATATAACTCTGCCTCCCCTATAGAATAGAAAACCCAGGAGAACAAGGATTATAATTAGTTTTGGTTTCCCAGTGACAACAACAATGTCTGGCATGTATTTGGGGCTCAACCAAATTTAGTACATGAATGAATGAATTTTCAGAAATGTCTCTTTAAACCATGTATGATTAAGGGAAAAGCAACTTTTTTTTGAGGGGGGGGTTGTTTTTTTTTTTTTTTTTTTTTGGAAACAGGGTTTCCCTGAAATAGCTCTAGCTGCCCTTGAACTTGAACTCACAAAGATCTCTGCCTCCCAAGCTCTGGGATTAAAGGTGTATACCACCTCCGCCCTGTGAACTGTTGTTGTTATTATTATTAATTTATTTTATTTTTCCAGACAGGGTTTCTCTATAGCCCTGAAGCTAGCTGTGTAGACCAGGTTGACCTTGAACTCAGAGATTTCCCTGTCTTTGTCTCCCAAGTGCTGGGATCAAAGGCGTGTGCCACCACCGCCTGGCACCATTGCTATTCTTGATTTAAATAAACAACCCTCTTTTCAATTTGTTATGTGGCAAGTAAAATTACTTACTTTTGATTTTGAGACAGTCATGCTTTTCTGTTGTCAAGGTTGGCATGGAACTTTGCATCCATCCCCCTGCCAGAATTAATGTGTTAATGTACATTAATGCTGAAGTCTTAAGGGATATGGTTTTCAACATCTGGTTCTGTTTGAAACACAGAAGATAAAAAACAGCTTTGATGGAAGCAGTGGTGCTCACTTTAATCCCAGCATTCAGGAAGCAGAGGCAGATGGATCTCTGAGTTTAAGGCCAGCCTAGTGTATAGAGCAAGTTCCAGGACAGCCAGGGCTGAAACACAGAGAAACCCTATCAAACTGGAAAAAAGTGATTATATCTTTGATACTACCTATGTTTTAGGGTTTTTTTTTTTTTTTAAGATCAAGTTACTAGGGAGGTTTAGAGTATTTATTTATTAGTGGCTACCTCTCCATTACCAATATCAAATGCCCTATTTGTAGACTTAGACACACACACCAAAACAAAACAAAGCCCCCCCCCCAATAATAAGCCAGCTTCAGTAATTTAGGTGATTTGTTTTGAGCCCCAGATTTCTAGGTTTTCCCCCCCCCTTCTGCATGTTCGCCTACAACACATGCTCATACTTTTTGCTTTAACTTCATAGGGGCATTTGCTTTTTAACCTCTTTGCTAGGATTACAGCCAATAAACTTTTACTGCGGTGTGGAATAAATATGCTATGTGTCTTCTTTCAACATTTGCATCTTAGGGTCCTCTCCCGCCCCATGTGGAGGATTTCCATTGAGGATTTTAAAATAAAAGTGCAAGCATTAGGATAAAAGGGAGGCAGGCAGCAAATCCTGTCCTTTGTCCTAGAAATGGCAGAATTTCTGGTGGTCTCTGGGTGCAGGTAGGAGCCTGAACAATGATTCCTGCTTTCCTATTCTACCCCTAAGCTCTACTGTCTCCCCATCCCCCTAATCCTCAGTTTTTTCTCTCTTGAGAAGAAGGCTTCTCAGGGAGTAGTCTGAGGAGCTTTTTTCATGTAGAGGAATTTACCAGGGGTTGCTTTTATTTGTAATCTTTGAGATAGGCTCTTACTCTGTATCCCAGGCTGGTCAGGAGGCAGTCCTTCTGTCTCAGCCTCCCAACGGCTTGTGATTACAGTGTGTGATACCATACCTGGTTCTTATGTGCAGGCTTCTAATAGGCCTTCAGTTTCTACTTAGCTCTCTGTTATACTGGCCTTTCTAGCCCATACTTAGTTTAAACTCCCACCTGCACCTTGAGCTCTGGCTTGGTGTCCATTGTTGTCCTGAACCTGAACCTCACCTCTCCCCTAGGGATTGAGCTCAGGTGTGTGCTATGCCAGTGTTCGACCACTGAACTGTATACCCCAGCTCTACCTAGTTCCTCTGTCACTCTGATCATACCTGTAGCTTCCAGCCATCCCAATGTCTTCCTTGAGAATTAAACAGAACTCACTTTAACAGTTTCCCCTACTTGTACCTTTCTCTGTTTATGAGGCACATGGTGTGTGTGTGTGTGTGTGTGTGTGTGTGTGTGTGTGTGTAAGGGTGTGTGGTTGGGAGACTATTAAGTAGCTGGGGGTGCATTCTTCAGGATCTGATAATTGCTGGGCAGGCTTGAGAGGTGTTGAGGCCATGGTTCTATACCATAAGTTACAGGTTACTGGAATGTTGAGGTACAGAAGGCTGATTAGGACCTTTCCAAGCTTCAGAAATAGTATAATATATCAAGGAGAAAGTTGATAGAGGTTGCTGGCAGTCAGTACTGGAGAACTAGCAAAAAGAAATCAAGGATACTACTGGTTTTATTTAGAAATAATATAAATCCTTCATTTAACCATGATGCAATGTCATAATTGCCATAAAACCTTGATTGCACCCTTAGCTTCCAGATTCACCTACTATAACATAACATAATGGGATTACTATTAAGAATCAAAGTGCTCAGAGAGGTTTGGGTTCAGAGAGGCTGATAACTAAGCAATATTCCTACACCTGTAGCCATTTTAGTCTTAAAAGATACTTTTTCTGACTCTGATACTTTGTGCTGATGTGAGTCTGGGAATATGTGTTCATTTATTTTTTAGAGACAGGGTGTCTGTGTAGTTCTGGTTGTCCTGGAACTCACTGTGTAGATCAGGCTGGCCTCAAACTGAACCAGGTCCTCCTGCTTCTGCCTCCTGAGTGCTGGGATCAAAAGGTGTATGTACCACCTATATCCCAGGACTTGGGATTTTAAATGTTTGAAGTTTGTTTACACAGTATCTTTTGAATCATTTTGAGTGGAAAGAAATGTTGCTTTCTCAGTTTCTACTTTACAGCCATATTGTTGCTAATTTATCAGTGCAGGGAGTTAGCAGCCACTTGAGCCTGTAGTTACTGTTTGCTCAGTTTTTCTGAAAGCATGAAGATACCAAATAGAGTCAGAGTACAGGCCATTATCACATTTTTGACCAAGGCATGCATATATTTAATCAACTTCTGTTTTCTTCTTAGATTGCCAAGGAAATCTGATGTGGAAAGGTGAGTATGAAAAAAAATATTTAATTCTTTCTCATGATTTTCCCCCCTTCTAATCTGTGAGTATGTGTATGGAGGGGGCTGTTGATGGTGAAGAAGGGCTGTGGACTAGGAACCTAGGCCCAAAGAAACCTAGAACTGTGTATTTAGCCAGGAGCACCAGGGAGTGCAGTTTTCTTCTCATTCTTGGTACTTGGATGTGTTAGAACGTTTGTTCTGTAAACCTTTATTGATGACTGACCCAGGTAAGTCCTTGGGAGGAAAATGTAACTGTATAGTTTGTAATGAAAGTTGAGGAATAGGCTGGCTTTGGACAGATGGCTGTTACTATACCAGTTGCTGTAATGATGCTGTTAAATATCTTTTAGCACATTGACTTTAGTCTCCTGCTATTGCTATTTTATAATTGAAAAAAATTTGATTCAATTTAAGCTTGGGGCTTAAGACAACACTATTAGGTTTCCATAGGCCAAAGGAACAAGATAAATTAAGATTTAAGGAGATCATGTTATTGGGATTTAAATTGGGACTGTAATATAAGGCTAACTTGATTATATTTTTGATACTACCTATGTGCCTTGGTGTTGGATTTAAAGAGTAAACCACTAGGGAGGTTTATAGTATTCATTAGTGACTACCTCTCTATTACCAACACCAAATGCTCATTTTATAGACTTAGACACAAATCAAAAAGGTAGAGCTGGAAGACGAAGTTGAAACTTAACCCTTGGCTGGCCAGTTTTATTTTTCAAGACAGGCTTTCTGGGTTTAGTCCTGGCTGTCTTGGAACTTACTCTGTACACCAGGCTAACCTTGAACTCAGAGAGCCACCTGCCTCTGCCTCCCAAGTGCTGGGATTAAAAGCCTGGGCCACCACCACCACCAGGCTGACTGGTCACTTTTAAGAGAAGGAAACAAACTAGGTTTGTTTTGCCTATTGTGGGGTAGGAAAGAACACTGGGCTTTTGGAGAATTAACTCGTGCACCCTATCATTTGAGACAATGTGGTGTCAGCAAACCACATTACAGTAGTTTACAGAGAAAGGCATCTTTTTGATAGAGGAGCATATTTAGGAAAAAAAATACTAGACAAACCTAGTTGGTTGTTGGTAAGAGAGGGATAGCACCAGCCTACTGAGTCCTGGTGTGTTCAGGTGGTTGGTGTAGTGCTGGGTTTTGAACCAGAGCCTTATATTCTGAGCTACAGTTCCCCCTCCCCTGTCAGATCTGAATGTACTTTTAGCACAAGTGTTGTTTCTCAGTCTTGCTTGCTTGTTTTCTTTTATAATCCTTGACAGACACTGACAAAGAGCCATAAGTACGCCCTTGGCTTTTCTTTTTCTGTTTCCAATAATCATGATGTTGACTGTTCTTAAGGAAGCCTTTCAACTTGTGTGTGGTCTTCATACACTCACAATAGCACCTTGAATTTGACATATTCAGTCATCGTTAGACTTCAGCAAAAGCATACATGGATGCATTGCATCCTGGTGATGTCATTGTCAAGATGCAGAGGCATTGGCTGGATTTGTAGGCCATTGAAAAGTCACATTAAAATTATTAATAAATTTGACTGGTAGGTATTCTGGGTCTTGCCATTAGTTCTGGCATGTTGTTTTTTTCCTCCAGTGTCTAAACAATGAAAGGTATGATTGTCAGTTGTGTAATGGTTCTGGAGAAGTCTAGCGAAACATATAGAAGGCAGAGAGTTTTTGATGAAGTTCTTAGAGATGATAAAAATATTGGTGATTGCTGAGTGAAAAAGCATAGAAGTGAGTACAATATAAAAATGATATGGACAGACCTACTTTTTCTTTTACTATTCAGTATGCCGTCTTTAATTGGCTAAGGTAATGAACTTTACCATTGAAATTCATTTGAGTAAAGAGCTTCATATAACAAAGTCCCTTGTTAATTTCTTTTTCAGTTATGCTGTTGCAAGTTGGGAAATAGCCCTTGACTTTGTAAAAGAACATAGTTCAAAGCTCTGGTAAAGAAAATATTTCAAGTCCTCTAACCAGAATGATAACTAATTACCAGTAGTTTCAGTTATGAAGTTCATACTTTGTAGCTCCTAAATTGGTCCCCTTTGGGACTCATTTAACTTCTACCTCATATCCATGAATATAGTATATTATAGGAATCATTTGTTATAATAAAAAGATTAGTTTCAAAATGTAATCATTGTGGAAAAACTCCTTTTTGAGTTATTGCTCTGTGGTAAAGAGGTATAGAATGGCAGGACACAAAGATGGGATGAAAGTAATATTTATGTAAATATTTTAGGCTAATTTCGTTGTTCTTAAACACTTTTTTAAAAATTCACATGAAACAAATTGTGAAATATAATGTGTTGGTTCATATGAGAATTATTTTATTTTACAGGAAAATCGAAATTGTACAGTTTGCTAGCCGGACACGTCAACTCTTCGTTCGATTGTTAGCTTTAGTAAAATGGGCTAATGATGCTGGCAAAGTAGAAAAGTGTGCGGTGAGTTAAACTTCTGATTTTGCTTTGTATAAAGTAACTTGAAAGCTGGACATGGTAACACATGCCTGTGATATTAGTACCTAGGAAGCTGTGTAAAAGACAGACGTGAGTTCTAGGTTAGTGAGACTACGTGGCAAAATGCTGTTTTGAAACAAACAAAATAACTTTAAATGTTTATTAAATGTTATTACTGCCAATAATTCTTCCTTTATGAAATTCCATAATGCATGTCTGTGGAAGCCTGGTATTTATTTTTGGACACTTGACCAAAAGGAAGAGGAGGAGATACCTGGAAGACATTACATGAGGAGACTTTAATGTATCACTGGAAGAACTAAAGGGGAGAAATGGTTAACTTCAAAATTGCATGATTCTTTGGAGCAGCGATTCTCAACCTGTGGGTTGTAGCCCCTTTGGCAGCCCTCTGTTTTCAAAAATATTTACATTATGATTTATAACAGTAGCAAAATTACAGTTATGAAATATCAACAAAAATAATTTTATGGTTGGGGGTTGTCACAGCATGACAGTATTTATGGGTCGCAGTGTTAGGAAGATTGTAAGTTCTCTCAAAGTTTGCTTATTGATTTCTGGTATCCTTGTGAACATGGTAGAAGTCTGTATTTTCTGTTTTAACAGATGAGATGACATGACTTTTAGAAAATACACAGCATCTTCAAGGGCACCGAACTGATGACAGCATGTATCAGTTCAATTGTTTGTTCATTTACTCATGCTCTAAAACTACTGAACATGGGCTATAATGGATAGCAGGGAATGACTTGAATAAGGCATAGTCCCTGTCTTCAGGAAGCTCATAGTCTTTTGAATGTTCACTTACTCTTAATTCAGAGAAGTGACTTCATAGAGTGAAGTGTGTAATAAAGACTAAATCTAGCCCCTAAAAAAAAAAAAAAAAAAAAAAAAACGTTTTAAGGGGCTGGAAATGTAGTTCAATTGATAGTACCTCTACAGCATGTAATAAGCCTGTGTCCAGCACTGCATGAACCAGGCATGGTGATGTTTGCCTGTAATCTCAGCACTTGGGCAGTGGAGATAGGAGGATCAAAAGTTTAAGATCATCCTTAGCTACATTGTCAGTTGAATCCAGCAGCAGATCCTGTTTCTACACAACTATAACAACAGAAGCCATTCAAGTTTTAAGCTAAGAATGTTAAGAGGACAACCTAGGGGCCTTCAGTGAGCTTACTGAGATAACTTGGGGAGGGTAATTTGGTGTTCACAGAGGTGGAACACTGGCTCTTTTTTTTTTTACTTAAGTCACTCTTAATGAGTTCATACTGAAACGGGCAATTATAAAGTCCTGAAATGAAGAGAGCATTTACCTATTTTAATTGAGGTTCCCTTTCTGTCTAGGCTCAGCTCTATAAGACCAAATATATGTTTAATTGTTGTCAGTTGAATTTGTGAATGGAAAGGAAGTGCAGAGCTACGCTAAGCTTTACAATGATGTTCGAATTCCATTTTCTGTTTTCATTCTTTTATTTAATGATATTTTTAAAAGGTTACTAGTTTTTGGGCCTGGAGATATGATTTTGCAGTTAAGAGCACTGGCTGCTTTTCCAGAGGACTCAGATTCAATTCCCAACATCCACAAGGCAGCTCACAACTGTCTGTAACTCCAATTCTAGGGGATCGGACACCCTCACATACATACAGAAAAACACCAACGCACACAAAATAAAAATAGTTTTTAAAAAAGGTTATTAGCTTTTATAGGCTAAAGCATGTTAACTAATTGGCACTGGCTAAATTATATTTGAGAGTTTCAAAAATTCTCTGTTAATCAAGCTTCTTAAATAGAAATGAATAGATAGTTGGCATGGTGGTACCATAGTATATTTATTTTTTAGCCCTCTGGTAAGTTGAAAATATATGAATGGAGAATTTTTTTTTTGTAAGTTGATGAAGGTACTTATTCTACAAAAATGTCACTCTACATTCTACAGCACAGCTATGTTTCTTATATTTCACCTCAGTTTTTAGCCTGTTGTTTTTGCCCAGCCTCTTTCACTTGATTGGCTTATTATAACCAAAACCTACATGGAAGTCGACAAACTAAAAGGAGGAAAATGATCATAAAGAAGTAGATTTTTGGAAAATCCTAGGATATATATTTGTTTTTTGAAGTATATCCTGTTCTATTCTCAATTTGGTGAATCCTAGAGTCACCTGGGAAGAGAAATCTCACTCCTGAAGTTGAATAATTACCTTGATCAGATAGGGCCTCTGGGCATACATATATTTGGGGTATTTTCTTGATTAATAATTGATATGGGAGGCAGCGCCCAGTGAGGGAGATCTTTTCTGGGTAGTGTTAAGTCCTGGGCTGTATAGGAAAGCTAGCTGAACATTAAGCTAGTAAGTAGGCCAGGGTGCCTCATTTCTCTCTGGTTTCTGCTTGAGTTCCTGTGTTGCCCTCCTTTAATGATGAATAAAGATCTGGAAGTATAAACTGAACAAACCCTCTCCTGAAGTTGCTTTTGGTCAGAGTGTTTTTTTTTTTTTTTGGTTTTTGTTTTTGTTTTTGAGACAGGGTTTCTCATGTAATAGCCTTGGCTGTCCTGGAACTTGCTCTGTAGACCAGCCTGACCTTGATCTCAGAGATCTGCTTGCCTCTGCCTCCCAAGTGCTGGGATTAAAGGTGTGTGCCACCACTGCCCTGCAGGTCAGTGTGTTTTATCATACACAGCTGTAAAAAGGAAACTAGAACAGAGTGGGGAAATAATTTTTATTGACATTAGTGCATAGCTCTAGTCCTGGCAGCTAAGCCTGTCACAGGAGTATACCAGTTTTCTCAGGCGTGTTTTTCTGTCTCTTAGCTTGTAATACCCTTCTACATTAATACTGATCAAAAGTGTTTGACTTTATTATGTAGCCTGGGTTGGCCTTAAACTATCAATCCTTTTGTATTAGCTCATTTAGTGCTGGGATTAGGGATATGTATTACTACCACAATCAATTTTTGAGGTAGAATGTTTTGTACATATTAAATTTTCCTTGAGGAGCCAATGCTCTCTTCTCGTCCTTTTGCCTCTTTGGGCACAAGATATGCACATGATACATATACATATTCAGTGAAAGCACCCATGCACAAATAAATACATAATTATTTAACAAGAAATTCTTTGAGGGAGAAGTTTTCATTGTTTATGTATGTGATTGGGAAATTAAAATTTTGCAAAGTTTTGTACACACTAAGCAGTATTCAAAGAATTTTTTTTTCCATTCGTAGATTTGCTCTTTATTCAATGTTAATGTTAGAGTTCTCAGGCTGAACCATGCCTGAGAACCCAAAGAAAGAAATGGTGCAATGGACAGCCTCATCCACCCAGACAGTGTAGTAAAACTTGATTCATGTGTCTTTTGACACAATCTTAAAAAATTAGAACAAGACTTGGAATTTACATCTGCTGTAGGTGTTCAGTGTTCCAATACAGTATGCCATTAAACAAACCTCTTCACCTCTGTCTCCATTCCCTTCTTAAACACTAACCCCAAACAGAATTAATTTGGGGGTAGGGAGTAAAAGCATACTTTAAGGGAAATATGTGGCTCAAGGTGTGAGATTATTTTTTCAAAGAATAATTTTTATTGTAAATAGTAAACAGGCAATTCTAAGTTACCGGAAAGATTAAAATTGAATTTTAATGTTTTAGAAATTTGAGTACCAAGTCTTGATGAGTTCATTTTGGCTGAAATAAAAAGCCTAATTTTTATTAAAAGTACATGAATTTTAGTAAAAGGTTAGATATTACTAACATACATCCAAGCCAAAGGTTTAGTTTTTTTTCTCTCCAAATTTATTTGGAGGTTATTTTTTAGAGGTTATTTGTTTGCTTCAGTAATATGATATCATGGGACATTGAAAACTCTGTATGTGGTGAGCTCCAAAGATCCCCTGTCTGTCTCCTCAGTGGTAGGACTACTGGTACATACTACTATACTTAGCTTTTTAATGGTATGCCGGGAAGCTAAGCCCAGGGCTTCATGCTCGTGTGCCAAGCATTTTACTAACTGAGCCATCTTTCCAGTTCCCAATGGTCCATAAACAATTTTAGAATTTTATCAACGCAAAAAGAAAACTTGTACTATTTATCTATCACTCCTAGCCCTTACCAATAGGCAACCATTAACCTACTTATCTGTTTGAATTTGCCTATTCTAAACATTTCATATAAATGGATTCATGTTCCTTTCTTTCTCAAAGGTTTTTAAATAATATTTTTAGTATGTATCAGTACTTCATTTATATTGACTTGTATAGAAATAGACATTTTGTTTTATCTCTTCTTTTCTAGTTGGAATATGTGGTTTGGGGCTGTTATAAATAAAGTTATTTTTTTTTTGAGACTGTGTTTCTCTGTGTAGCTTTGGAGCCTATCCTGGCACTCACTCTGTAGATCAGGCTAGCCTCGAACTCACAGAGATCTGCCTGCCTCTGCCTCCCAAGTGCTGAGATTAAGGGCATGAGCCACCACCCCCGGCTGTTACAAAGTTTTTATTTATGCCTAAAAGTGGCTGTATCATAGATAATTTTGTTTCATCTCATCAGCTAGAGTATTGTCTATACAGGATGCACCATTTTATATTCCTACTAACAATGTATGAAGGATCTTTTTCATATCCATATTATTACCTGCTTTGAGTTTAGCAATCCTAGTGTTACCTTACTAAAGCTAAAGCTAGTCCATTTATCCTTCCTGACTGACTTCCCCTGTGTCTTTATTTTGAGGCAGGGTTTCACTGTGTAATCTAGGCTGGCCTTTGTATTTGCTGTTGCCTAGGCTAAAGTCAAACTTGTGATCTTCCTGCTTCAGTGTCCTGAGTGCTGGATTACAGGCATGCACCACCTAGTTTCAACATCCATTTCCCTGTTGACTGGTGATGTTGAGTATGTATTCATTGGCCATTTGTATTTCTTCCTTAGAGAGATGGCCATTCGCTGCTCAAAGTCTGACAATTATTAACCATATCAATCGTTGGTGTGTAAATATGATTTTTTTCCCCTTCGAGACAGGGTTTCTCTGTGTAGCTTTGGAGTGTAAATATGTTTTAAAAAGCATACTGAGCTGGGCGGTGGTGGACACCTTTAGTCCCAGCACTTGGGAGGCAGAGTTCTTGTGAGTTCAAGACCAGCTTGATCAACAAGAACTAGTTCCGGGACAGCCTCCAAAGCCACAGAGAAACCCTGTCTCAAATCAACAACAACAACAACAAAAAAAAAAAAAAAAAAAAAAAAAAAAAAAAACCAAAAAACCAAAAAGCATACTAATTACTTTGGTTATGAGAGTACTACTAAGTTGCTTAAAACTAAAGCATTAATATTAATTTGGTTTGATTTCTAAGTTAAAGAAATGTAACTGAGAGGCAGGCAGATCTCTGTGAGTCAGAGACCAGCCTGGACCTAGGCCCAGAGGTCCAGGAGGGCCTCCAAAGCCACAAAGAAACCCCGTCTTGAAAAACCAAAAAAAAAAAAAAAAAAAAAAAAAAAAAAGAAAAAAGAAAGAAAGAAAGAAAAGAAATGTAACTGAGTTTAGTGTATGTATCTTGACTTCTGTAACTGTAACTCTTTCACTTTACAGTACTGCAGGCTAGATAAACTGATACTCAATTTATCTCCCATCTTCCCAGAGGGAAGGTCTCTGGTTTTCTTTTTCCTTAACTCAGTCTTATGAACATTTTCACCTGTGAGTGATAAGAATTTTTTTTTTAAAGACAGTGCTTCTCTGTATAGCTCTGGCTGTCCTAGAACTTGAACTGTAGACCAGGTTGGCCTCAAACTCACAGAGATCTGCCTGCTGTCATCTCCCAAGTGCTGGGATTAAAGGTGTAACATCTCTTCCCAGTTAATCACCAAGATTCTTAATGTTTGTTTGTTTTTGTTTTTGTTTTTTTTTCTTTAAGACAGGGGTTGTCTTCGAAGTAGAGTTCCGCCTGCCTTTGCCTGAGTACTGGGATTAAAGGCAAGTGCTGCCACCACCTGGAGTGACAGGATTCTTCTTCTGTCTTAAAAAACAGAACAAAACAAAACAAACAAACAAACAAAAAAAACATTCATTGGTGTTTTGCCATGGTTGTCAGATTCCCTGGGACTGGAGTTACAGACAGTTGTGAGCTGCCATTTGAGTGCTGGGAGTTGAACCTGGGTCCTCTGGAACAGCAGCCATTGCTATTAATTGCTGAGCCAACTCACCGGTCCCAATAAGATTCTTAAAATGTCCTAAATCTGAGTTAAACCAGTTTAGCAGTTGTGACTGTGTTTTAGTACTATCATGGCTATAAACAAGAACTTAGCGTTGGTGGCATTGCTAGAACATTGTACTAGTTATAAAAGGTAGCATTTCTTTTGTGTTAAGCTGTACTGGGAACAAAAAAAAAAAAAAAAAAAAAGAGAGAAAAAGAAAAAAAGACTGGATGGATAGCAGCCCCGTGGCACAAGCCTTTAATCTCAGCACTTGATAGGCAGAGGCAGATGGATCTCCATTTTCTGGTTCTAGCTTTTCTTATATTAAGCTCTATTTCTTTGAAAAAAGGTCTTCACTTGTGAATCAACTTTTCTCATCTCTAAGGTGATAGTAATTTTAGAGTTGTAGAGATTACATAATAAAGTAACTAGAAATGGAAAGAAGATACCTATCACTGCTTATGTATGATGCCCTATTACATTAATTCTGGGTGACAGGGTTTAAGTTGTCCATCAGAAGCTTATTTGAAGGACATAAGAGAAAGGAATGCTAGGTATTGATATAAAACAGAACTAAAGGTTTGAAGGAGATAGTTTTCCAGCTTTTGATGACTCTATTTACTACTGCACTGAATAGAGAACTGATAGAAGGAATTTCTGTATTGTGCAGAAAGTTGCCTGAGTGTTTTCCTATGTTCTGAAGGTTAGAAATGTAGTATTTAATTCTCAGAACAACTTCATGAGTTGGGAATCATTACCTCCATCTTACTGTTGAAAACCTTAGGCATAGAAAGGTAACCTTTTTGCCCAAGCAGACAGGGCTAGTAAATTACAGAGTTAGAATTTAGATCAAGGCAGTGTAGGAGTTCATAATTTTAACTACTTTCATTGCTACTTAGTACTAGAAGTCTATCAGAGTAAAAGTATTTTACTTTACTCTCTTCTTAATATTTGGTATTATGTATGAGTATCAAAAGTGGAGAAATGAAAAAGTACTATTTTAATGTCACAGAAATAGATACTTCTTCAAATAAATATGAAACTACCTATTTTAATATCTTTTGAAACTTACTTTGGAGTATGTAAATGATATTTAAGAAGAAAGCAATTTTTAAGTCAGCTTATTTTACCCTTTGCTTTAAAGATGATCTCAAGCTTTTTAGATCAGCAAGCTATCTTGTTTGTGGACACCGCTGATCGTCTGGCCTCCTTAGCTAGAGATGCACTGGTCCACGCACGCCTGCCTAGTTTTGCTATCCCGTATGCCATTGATGTGCTGACTACTGGCTCTTATCCACGACTTCCAACCTGCATCAGAGTAAGTGTTTTGCCTGTCTGTACTCATGAAAGTTGAAGGCTTTGGGCTTAGATTATGTGGCATAGGAAAAAACATATTTTAAAGGCTAGTTTATGTAGTTTTTTTATATCTAGAAGTAAAAGTGTGGTAGCTTGAAATAAATTGGGGCCATGATATGAGTAGATATCGAACTGGGGAATCCTCTTTTTTATTTCCTTTATTTTCTCCTTTCCTTGTTCTTGTTGGGAGTGAGCAGATACACAAATATCTTTTAGTGTCTATTTCAAGTGTGAAAATAATTGCATAGTGGTAGCATTTTAGAAGTGCATTCAAATGTATTATGGTAGTTGAATGAGTTTGTGCTATTGTTTTCTGTACATTTCGTAAATAGAGAAAATCGTCTAGTGATATTAACTTGGTGTCATAAAGAACATGGTTTTACCAAGGTGACTGAATTATTCATACTCAGATGCATAGTCACTATTATTGGATGTAGACAACAAAAATTGGTGTTGTCATCTTGAGTAAAGTAAGAACATGTATAAAGACAGGTGAAGGTAAATAATTTCATCTTTCTGCATATTATTTTAAATTTTCTTTTTTTTGTAGGATAAAATTATTCCTCCAGACCCAATTACCAAAATTGAGAAACAAGCCACACTTCATCAGCTCAATCAGATTCTTAGACATAGGCTTGTCACAACAGATCTTCCTCCACAGCTAGCAAATCTTACAGTGGGTACGTACCTGAAATTTTTTGTAAGAAGAATATTTTCTTGGGCTGATCAGTGGTGGTGCTCACCTTTAATCCTAGCGCTTGGGAGGCAGAGACAGGCTGATCTCTGTGAGTTCAAGGCCAGCCTGTTCTACAGAGCTAGTTCCAGGAGAGCCAAGGTTACAAAAAAGTACTGTCTTGAAAAAAGAATATTCTTGAGCTTGAGAGATGGCTCAGAGGTTAATACTGACTGCCCTTCCAGAGGTCTTAAGTTCAATTCACATCAACCACATGGTGGCTCACAACCATCTGTAATGAGATCTGGTGCCGCCTTCTGACATGTAGGCATACATGCAGGCAGAATACTGCATACATAATAAATAAATACATCTTTAAAAATAAGAATATTTTCTTAAATGTTCTTTTGTGTTTTGTTCAAAGGACAAGTAAATAAGTTTTAATTTTTTGTGGTATTTGAACCTATGTTTGCCATCCATAATTGTTCTTTTTTTAGCACCTAAAAATACAGTGCTGGTATTTGCAATGTGGGGGAATGAGTGTAATTACCTGAGGTTGGAAGAGAAAAAGGCCCCAAAGTTGAACCTGGAGAACATGCTATGCTGTTGATTTATGTGTAAGAAGAGCTGCCTTTGGTTTCTTAATAACCTAGACATTGGCTACTGTCCAACTCTGAACCATTACTTGGTTCAACACGTAGGACAAAACTTGTAGTTTATTTAAAATGTCTCATAAATGAGATTGAAACTTGGAGATTAGTTAGAAGCATATTGTTTTAAAGCAGTGTCTACTTTTTTCTCTTCTAAAAGCAAATGGCCGTGTGAAGTTCCGAGTTGAAGGAGAATTTGAAGCAACTTTGACAGTAATGGGTGATGATCCAGAAGTTCCATGGCGCCTTCTCAAGCTTGAAATTCTAGTTGAAGATAAGGAAACAGGAGGTAAATCATCATAGTACTGGTTTTGGTATCCTTTCCTCCCCTCTTAAACATTTATTTATTTATTATTTATTTATGGTCTTGACATTGTTATTGAAGTATTCATGCAGAAAAATGTGTAGCAGCTTATTCTGTAATTTGAAGCAAAGTTTTGATGAGCATAATTACCTACTGACTGGAGAAGTTTCAGTGTTTCTTAATGTATAATACTTTATAGTTTTCTCAAGATAATCCTGGGTCCTCTTTAATTTTAAATTCATTTTTAGTATACACTTTCTTGGTTAATCCTATGGCACTGACTTCTCTTTTTAATTAACTGCCTTCTTTTCTTCTGCCAATGGTAGATGGCCGAGCTTTGGTTCATAGCATGCAAATCGACTTTATCCATCAGTTGGTGCAGTCTAGGCTTTTTGCTGATGAGAAACCTCTCCAGGACATGTACAACTGTCTACGTATCCTTCTGAAATTTGAGACATGTACTGTAAGGATTTGTGTTTCCCTCTTTCTATTATATTTTCTGTTTATCCTTTGTCCTGACCTGTAGTAGTTTGGCCTCTCCTTCCCATCCCTCACCTCATTTGGGTAGAAATAGACATATACAACTGGTCAGTGTGAACACTAATGATACATGTATAATAAGACAGGTTTTAAATTTTACCACTGACTTTGCAGGCAACTCCTAAATGTGATTACTTTGAAATAGTATTGTTTGCTGGGCAAGGTTGTACATGCCTGTAATCCCAGCATCTGAGAGGCAAGGCTGTATAGTTAGTAACAAAGCCAGCTTGCATTACATAATGAAAATCTGTTTCAAAAAGGTATCATTTTGGTCTGAAAATGTATTGCTCAATTTGTATTTTGTAAACAGTGATAAATGAAGGTACAAACCTGGACCTAGTTTTGTTTATTTAGGCCAAAATTATCAACTCTTTTTCTGAAATTATGCCACATTACTACTTAAGATATAAATTTTAGAAAACCACAAATTTTGTCTTATTTAGGATGAGTCATTAGACAAAGATGATTCCAAAAAATTTCTTCATTGCCAGCTTTTTTGGCATAGATTCCTTGTTAGATGACATTTGCCTGTGCTTATTGGCTGTTTATATAACATGTTATATCGTATTTGCTTAACATAAATCAGATTGTTTCTGCTTGTCACTTCAATTAGAAGTGCTACATTCCCAGACTCTGATGTTAATCCGAGAGAGGTGGGGCGACTTGGTACAGGTGGAAAGATATCATGCTGGAAAGTGCCTCTCTCTTTCAGTTTGGAAGTAAGTAAAATTGGTTCTGGTCCGTCTAAGTGATAAGTGAATCCTATTTTTTGTTTTGGTTTTTTGTTTGTTTCTTTCCCTCATATGAGTGATTTATTACATATGAATAGCTATGTGCTCAGAGTAATGTGATTTAATTTAGTAACATTCCAATATCATGTAGACCACGTGAGACATCCATAATTGCTACATTTTTTAGAGCATTACGCTTTAGATTTGTAGATATATTATCTGTGCTAAGCCTCACTATACATTTTTTAAAGTTAGATTTGCTTACTATGGGCTCATGCCAGATTGTTCAAAGACTGTTAGTTTAGATCAGGTTTTTGGGTTGTGCTGGCAATCAAACCCAGGGCCTTATGCATACAAAGTGAGCACTCTACCATTAGAGCTATATCCCTAGCCCCCAAAGGTTAGATTGTTGAGTTATATCACTTTTTAAAACATACTTGATTATCAGTTTTCCATTTTAAGTTGTATCTTTGAAAACTGATTTGGAAGAAATTGGTATGAGGCTATTTACCTTTAATTCCTGTTTGAACCTGACTTCTGAGTTTCTGTAGAATATCAGGCAGACTACCTCTAAGGTGATTTCTGTTTAAGTTATGTGGGTTTGTGTGTGTGTGTGTGTGTGTGCATGTGCTTGTATTTTATTTTAAAATCACTATTGTTTTTGAAATGTAATAGAGCAAATGCTGAATTGGATTATAGAATAACTATCATTTCATTATCAATGTATTCCCTACACAAACACACACTGAGGGCCTGCTATGTGCAAGGTTCTGACTCAGTAGCATAATGCATGTTTCTGTTTGAGTGGAAAAGTTAAAAAGCTGTGTTTATATGTCATTCTCCCCCTGCCCTCTTTCAGTCAACAGGTTCTAGGGAGAAAAACAGGCACAGCATCTGTTCACAAAGTTACAATTAAAATCGATGAGAATGATGTCTCCAAGCCTTTACAGATTTTTCATGATCCTCCTTTGCCAGCTTCTGATTCTAAATTAGTAGAAAGAGCTATGAAGGTAAAGGATTCTCAGTGTATTTTAATACTGATTTGATTAAATAAATATAACGTAGCACATATAAAACTTAGCATAAACTTTTCAAAATATGTATTCATTTCTAAAACCCTGTATGAAACTTGTTTTAGGTCAATTTCATACTTCTGTATTTGTTTGTCTTTTTTAACATCTGATACTATATAAAATAATTTTTAATATCATCTTTCAGTTTTAATATGTAGGGCAATGCTATTGATTGCATCTAAGCATATACTCTTAAGCTGAATTATGCCCCTAAGCTAGTTTAATTTTTGTTTTTGTTTTTTTGAGACAAGAGTTTCTCTGTGGCTTTGGAGGCTATCCTGGAGTAGCTCTTGTAGACCAAGCTGGTCTTGAACTCACAGAGATCCACCTGCCTTTGCCTCTCAACTGCTGGGATAAAAGTCATGCACCACCACCGCTTACTTTAAATTTTGTAGTTTAAATCACACCATTTTATTTTGTAAGCTCTGGTGTCTGAGAACTGTGACTACTGTTATGTGTATGTTGTTCTTTTGAGGCAGAATCTCACTATGAAGCCATGACAGGCCTGGAACTTGCTATGTAGACCAGGATGGCCTCAACTCACATAGATCAAGCTGCCTGCCTCTGTCTCCCAAGTGCATGGAAGAGTCTCAGGTCACCCAGGCTGACCTCAGTCTTGTTACATATCTTTAGATGACCTTTTAATTTCTGATCTCCTACCTCTATCTCCTGAATCCTGGGATTGCATGTGCCACCACACACAGTGTATGAGATGCTGGGGAATCAAATCCAGAGCTTCCTGCATGCTGAGCACGTAGCTAACTGAACTATATACCTATCCCTATACTCCTGTACCTAGCAGAATAAAAATTTTAGTTTTGAAGTTTCTAATGTCATACAAAATAAAACTCAGAATCATTTCAGTTATATTTTTACTTTATCTAAGTTTGCTTGTACTGGTTAATCTCCAATATTGACATTAAGGCACAGTTGTGTGCACTTACACTTTTATAGTCAGAGTCTTTTAATTGTCCATTTGTTTTTGTTGTTGCTCTTTATGCAGATTGACCACTTATCAATAGAAAAGCTTCTGATTGACAGTGTACATGCAAGAGCCCATCAGAAGCTGCAGGAAATGAAAGCCATTCTTAGAAGCTTCAATGCTAATGAAAACTGTAAGTGTTTTCAATTGATGCTCTTATTTTTTTTTTTCAAGACAGGGTTTCTCTGTATTGCTTTGGAGCCTGTCCTGGAACTAGCTCTATAGACCAGTGTGGCCTCGACCTCTGTCCCCCCTCCCCCAAGTGTTGGGATTAAAGGTGTGTGCCACCAACACCCAGCCTTACTTTTGTTTTAAGGGTTTTTCTCATATGATTTCCCTTGATGAATGGTTTTGTTGAAGAGGCTGGGCTTTTTTGAATTTAACCTAAAATCTACCATACCTGTCCTAATTTCTACATTTATTTATTTATTTTACTTAGCTTGTCTTACTTTTGAATTTTGTTGGGGGGGGGATCGTTTCGAGACAGGGTTTCTCTGTGGTTTTAAAGGCTGTCCTGGAACTAGCTCTTGTAGACCAGCCTGGTCTCAAACTCAGAGATTCGCCTGCCTCTGCCTCTGGGATTAGTGCTGGGATTAGCCTCCCAAATGCTGGGATTAAAGGTGTGCACCACCACTGCCTGGCTATTTTTGAATTGTTTACACATAGTCTCTCCTCAAAAATGTATGCTTACTAAAATAGAAACATTTTGGTTTTATTTTACATACCGATCCCAGTTCCCTGTCCTTCCCTCTCCTTCCCTCCCATGCCCCCTCCCATCCCATTTCCCACCGACTCCCCAGGGAGGGTGAGGCCTTCCAGGAGGAGTCAACAAAATCTATCAATTTGGAGTAGGGACTAGGCCCTCCCTCCTGCCTCTAGGTTAGGGGAGTATCCCTTCATGGGGAATGTGCTCCCAAAGTCAAAATAGAAACATTTTAACATGCGCCATAATTTCGTTTTCTTCTGACAAAGCAGACTGCAAATACTTCTATAATGAATTTATAAAATATGACTGAACGAAGCAGAGTTTAGTCTTCAGTTTTATTAAAGCTATAAATGCATTAACAGTGTTAAGATTAAGAAATGCAGTTGTAAAGAGAGTGGAAAATCTTCTAAGTTTAATTACTTACCTAATCTGTTAAGAGCTTTAGATGTAGAAAATTCTTTCATTCCAGGTGGCTCTCCATTTATGGTCCTCACCTCCATCCCAACCATATATATATATATATGTCTTGGTATATTATAATCCAGTCTGCCTTCAAACTTGTGGGCTTGATACTTCAGCTCTTCATTCATTGGCTGGGATAACAGGCATGGGCCAACATACCTAGCTCCTCTAGTTGTTTTTGATCATAATTACCTTGTGCTCAATGTGCAAAGTATAATTAAGATAATGTAGGTGAGGTGCTTTTAAAGTAGAAGCTAGTAGTAGCAAAGGTACAGAGCCCAGATCACTCCATTATACTTACAGAAAAGCGACTTCTTGGGTATATACTAGTAACCGTGGATTAAGGTCATTTTGAGAAAAGGAGATTAAACATTGCTTGAAGCAAAGAAAAATTTTGAAAAATGGACAATACATGTTCATTCAAAATGTTCTGGTAATTTTTGATTCTCATCACATAAATATTTAAGGTGGTAGGTATAGTAATTATTATTGACTTGATCAGTGTACAATTTATAAATGTATTTCAATATCATATAATCTATAAATATAACTATTTTATGTCAATAAAATATATTCATTCAGTGAAAACTAAAGAATAGATGTGATAAGTATTAACACATGAATATGTATTAACATTTTTCTTTCATTTAACATATAAAACAAAAGATCTCTTCATTATTTTCTTAGATTGACCTTTTTATTTTATGTGTATGGGTGTTTTGTCTATATGTATGTCTAGTACCTACAGAGGTCAAAAGAGTGTTGAATTCCCTAGAATTGGTGTTATATACTGTTAGCTGCCATGTAGGTGTTGGGAATCTGAAGGAACAGTCATTTTTCTTCACTGAGCCATCTCTCCAGCTTCCCCCCTCCCCCTCCTTTTCTCCTCCCCTCTCTTTTCTACTTCCTCTCTTCTCCCTCCTTCTCTTCTTCATTGGCTTTTATAGACCAGTCTTGCTTTGAACTTTCAGCAATCCTCTTCAGTCAGTGCCTCCTCTCCTCAAGTGCTAGAACAACTTGAATGTACTATCAGTCTCTTTTTACTGTGACATTTTCATATGTGTATATTGTGCTTTGCTCATATCCACTCCTACTGCTGCTATCTTTTTGTCCTCTCCCACTCTGATGGCTCCCTTTCTCCCCTTAAGTAGGTCCCCTTTCTGCTTTTTATGTTTTGGTATATTGTTAAATATCTCCTTTCATGCCTTTTATATATTGAATTTGGGTTCTTAAAATCAAAGAAAACATACTTGTCTGTCTTTGTCTGGCTTATTTTGCTTAACATGATCTTCTCCAGTTCTATCCATTTTCCTGAAAATGCCATAGTTTTGTTGTTTTTGTTGTTTTAATAGCCAAATGAAATTCTATTGCATATATAATCCACATTTTAAAATTCATTCATCTGATGATAGGCATTTAGTTGTTTACTGTGTAGAAGACTTAATTACACATATTCCCATTTTTCAGTTCTTGTTTGTATTTCCTAATCTATTGGAGTCCTTTACTTTTATGTATATATTAAAATGCTTCAAATTTCTGGTCTTTTTAGGTTTTAGGTTTTGAAATGTTTAGAATTGAAGTTTTAGAGACTTGATAATAGAGGTCTAGTTTTATTCTTCTATATATGGATGTCAAATTTTTCCAGCATCATTTTGTTGAATTTTCTTTTTCAAAAACCCTAGTGAGCGAGGGTTTTTGGTACTTTTAAAAACCAGATGGGTGTAATTTCCTGTGTTTGTTTCTGGGATCTGTATTCTAATCCATAGGCCTATATATGTCTGTTTTGTGACAGTACCATGTTATTTTGTTAATATAGCTCAGTTGTGTAGTTTGAAATAGGCTTTGTGAAGCCTTCAGCATCATGTTTGTATGGGTGCTGGCCACAGTACAGTTTGGACCTTGGTTCTTTTGAAATGCTTTTTTTTACGTAGCGTTTTGAGTCAAGATCTCTCACTGACCATTTTCTTCATAGATTAATGTGAACTCCAGGAATATGCCCATCCCCACCTTCCTAGTACTGCAATGACACCACCATACTCAGCCTCTTCTTACTTGGGTTTTGGAAGTCAGACACTGGTCTTTGTATTTTCAAGACAAGTACTTTCCCAACTGAGCCATCTCTCTCTACTCTCCTTTTAGATAGGGCATCTCTATAATCCTGGTATTTGCTATGTTGTTTAGAGCTGTTTTGTCTCACCCTCCTGGCATCACAGGCATGTATCACGGCTGCTTCAACATTGATCTCTTTCTGTTTAGGATTGCTTTGGCTGTTTGTGCTTTTTCTGCTTCTATATAGGTTTTAGGATTATTTATTGTAATTCTTACATTTTTGGTTGTGAGCCTAGCCTTTGACAGCTGAGCCATCCATCTAGCCCTACTTATTGTAGGGAGATCACTCTGAAACCAGATAATTTTCAGTTATCTGTCACACTGGTCCCCCTGGACCAGTTTCTCTCCCGATTCCTGGTCCCTGCAGTCACTCAAAAAATTACTCAGAGACTAATATTAAATATAATTGTTTGGTCTGTGGCTCAGGCTTAGTACTGACTAGTACTATAAATTATAAATTTATAAATTAACCCATTTTTAATCACCTGTGTCATCATGTGGCCACATGTGGCTTACTGATAATGTTCTAGCATCTTACCCCTTTGGCAGATAAGTGGCATCTCTCTGATCCCACCTTTCTTTCTCTGTCTCTGTTTGGATTTCCCGCCTAGCTATGTTCTGCTTGGCCATTGGCCAAAACAACTTTATTCATCAACCAATAAAAGCAGCACATATTTGCAGCATACAGGATATCACACAACTACCATTTTGCAGAATTATTTCTGCTGATGGATAAGCATGTTATTCCCTCTTTTAGTGTGTTGGTTGATTGATTGATAGGTACAGGTTCTTACTCTGCAATACAGACTATGCTGAAATGTAGCCTAAGGTTGGCCTTGAGTTTGTAGGAGTCCTACTGCTTTAGTTTTCAAAGTGCTAGTATTTTAAGTGTATGCTACCACACTTGTTTATGTTATAATGTCTGGAGATCACACTCAGTGTTTTGTGCATGCTGGGTGGTACATACTACCAATGTAGCCTCATCTCCATCTCCTCCCTGAGGCTTTTATTTTGAAGGGATGCTGAGCTTTGTAGGAGGTCTGCTTATCTATTGAGGAGGTCATATGGCTTCTGTTACTAGTCTGTGTTGTATTATGTTTAATAATTTGCATTTTATTGAACTATTCTTGCACTTCTGAAATGTAAACGATCCTGGAGCATTACACCCCCCCTTCCAAAGTTAACAATCTTTTATTATTGAATTTGGATAGGGTTAGTTCTATCAATTACAAAAATAGCATCTCCTGAGGTGCAGTTCTCAGAAAGCATTTAAAACAAGCATTTGCTTAAGGACTGTACAAAAACAAGACATCCTCCAGTGTTGCAGAAGAAAAGATGACTATTTTAGTTCATCATGAGGTGGATCTCCCGCATCACAAAACAGCAAAAATAGCAGCCTTAAAAAATGTTAACTCCATATAGACCTAGAAGAAAATATCCCCCCATTTCTAAACAAAACAAGATAATATCCTCTCTTATTTTTGACTCAACTTCTTCCATTTCCTGAAGGAAAAAAAAAAAAAAACAGAATAGGGTGAAAATAAATTGTTTTTCTGCCTGTCTACGAAGACTCATACCAATTCCCCTTTACTACCACCAGAAAGCAGATCTCTAATTTCTAAGGTAGATTTCCAGAAACTTGCGAACTACCCTCAAGCTATGAACAGGGAGGGTCTGAGGGCTCTTTGAAAGAGGTCTTTTGAATAAACATTATAGATATCTTATAACCTACAGGCCTAACCTAAATGTATCTTGTAAAAACAAGTAGCCACAGGCACCAAACGGAGCTGGCCAGAAAGGTACAGGACCTTGCTTCTTGACTGACCTCATATGTCTTGCAAGAAGTGGTTATGGTTTGGGTCAAGCCATCCCTGTCTGTGTTGGTTAGGGCTCTCACATTGTCTTGCCTGGATAGCTCAATTACAGAGACTATGAAAGGAGATTAGGTTACACATAGCTGCCATCCCTGTAGCCTTATTCTTGACTGCTTTCTAGAAGCTTTCTCCATATAGATAGATTTTTTTTAGAACAGAAAATTTCAGTGACTTCATAACAGCTGCTCAAAACCACAGCTGAGTGTCAGGAGTTTAAAGCTCCTGGTGATAGGCTTCTTGTCAAACTTGAGCAGCAGCTCATTGGGTTTAGAGTCTATATCCAAAGAATCAGTGGTATGCCGACAGTGGAGAGGCATGAACCATCTGTAAAACAATGTGTCATTTCTTAGCAATGGCATTGGCAAACACTCCTCTCCATCCCAGCATAAGAGCCCCAGAGTAGCAGATCAGGTTTTGAGGAAAAACCTGAAAAGGTTCTAATTAAAGCAGGACACATCCACTGCTTCCAACTCTTTATAGGAATTGACTTGATGGGTTCATAAAGTGAGGACAGTGTCATAAAGGGACATATTCTTTGGCCCATGAAAGCATCTCCATGGCTAGGGTGAACAAAACCATCTCTGTTGACAGCTCTTGATAAAATTTTCTGAACTTTGCTGAGATGGAACTTGTCTCTGCATGCAAAAGCAGAGCCTGTGTGCTTGAACATGCCCTTAGTTGGGTTCATGATACGGACCCTGTCCCAAAATGATGCTCTTCCCATCTCTTAACTCACACACTGGGACTTGGTGTGGTAGTGGATAAACCTATATTTTTCTTTCTTTCATTATGTATTCTGTTACCTTTATAAAATATGGATTGCCAAACTAGTTGGCGTATTCCTTACAGCTTTCTCCAAAGCCCATGGACACATATAGGTCATAAGCCTGAGAAATGCTGCAGCTCTGTTCTTCAGATTCAGACCAGCTAGTTACTTACAGCTCAGTGGCTTTGATAATGTGTGGCAAGGGAGGGAGATGTTCTGGGTCCTGTGGACAGGGTTCATTACTGCATCACCACCATTGCCTTCATGTGTTGCTCCCCTTGTTGGCTGGCTCAGGGCTGTGGGCAGGTCAGTTTAAGGTCAGCCTTGCAGTGAAATAGGGAATCTTCTGGCTGATGGTCCTGGAATCACACATGATCTTTTAAATATGTTGTTGAATTTGGTTTGCAAGTATTTCATCGAGAATTTTTGCACTTAATGTTCATCAGAAAAACTGATATGTGTTCATTCTTGTCTGGTATCAGGGTTATACTGACTTCATAGAATAAGTTTGGTGATGTTCTCACCCTTTCTATCTTTATGGAATAGTTTGAAGAGTTTTGGTATTCTTTTTTTAAAGGTCCAGTATAATTTGGCAGTGATTAAGCCATCTGATCTTGGACTTTTTAACCTGAAAAACTATTACTTTAGTCTCATTGCTCTTTATAGATCTGCTTAAATGTTTTCTATACTCTTGATTTTATTTTAGTAGGCAATATATAAGAACCTAGTTATTTCTTTGGTTTTTTGAAGTATTCCCTCATCAGTCTCTGGATTTCATTGGTATCTATTTAATATCTTCTTTTTTATATCTAATTTTACGGATTTGCCTTTTCTCCTTTTTAGCCTGTACTAAAAGTTCATCGATTTTTGTTTGTCCTGAAGAGCCAAATTTTTGTTTCATTGATTCTTTTGTATTATTTTCATTTTCACCTTGCTATTTTCTGCCCTGCTCTTGATAAGGTTTTTGCAAAAGCAATTGGTGTTTTGTACTGTTGAAATTTGCCATTTAATACTGGAATATATTAGTATACTATACATCTTTGTTTGTTTGTTTATGTTTGTAGCAATAACCCATTTCTCTGTTGCAATTTTGATGTGTGACTGACAATGAGCAGTTCAGTGTTTGTACTGAAGTAAAGCTCCAAAGCACTCTGCCAAGCCAAACTTGTACTCTGAGAAGGTCATGATCACTGTTTGGTTTCTATCCAGCCTGACCTACTATAGTTTCCTAAATTTTGGTAGAATCATTGCATCTGATAAGTATACTCAGCAAATCAAAAAGCTGCTCAGAAAACTCCAATGCTTATGGCCCACATTCATCAACAGAGGGGCACAATTCTTCTCCAGGACAACCTCTAATTGCATGTCACATAACTATTTAGAAAAGTTGAACACGGTGCTGGAGAGGTAGGTCCCCTGAAGGGCATTTGTTGCTCTTCCAGAGGACTTGAGTTATTTCCAGCATTTACATTGGGTGGCTCAGAACCTCCTCCTGTAACTCAGGCTTTGGGGGATCCAGTACCCTCTTCGTTCTCCAATGACACCTACATACACACAGGTTTTTAAGTCTTCAAAAGTTGAATGAATTTTTCTACAAAGTTTCTCCTAATTCTGCACATTCACTGACCTCTCACCAGCTGACTACATTTCTTTAAGTATCTTGACATCTTTTTGAAGGAAAAAAATGCTTCCACAGTCATCAGTTGCAGAAAATGCTTTCCAATTGTTAGTCAAACTCAGAAGCATGCATTTTTATACTTCAGGAATAAAATTTATGCTAAAAATGGGTTTTAATTGTTCCTGTTTTAATTAAGATTAACTTAAAAATGTAAAAATCATGGTCCCAA